>NC_140967.1:108648163-108735663 GCF_056783735.1 Eptatretus burgeri | reverse complement strand
GCGAACGTGTCTCTACTGGCCCTCTACGAGGAAGGGAAGAGCGACCCCGAACCCCCTCCATGGACCCTGGCCATTCACCACCCAAGCTCCACCACAAACCTCGAGTCCCACACGTGCGACTGTGGACCAAACCAGCGACCATTGTCAGGTGCCGAATCACGGAGCACACCCTTCCTCCGACGGTCAGGTACACCACCGAACTCTGGACCCCAGCTTGTCTCTCTCCATGGCTGCGAGGGTCCAATAAAACTCTGGGTTTCTTTTCATTTTGTGTGTGTGTCTGCATGTGGGCCCGTCTTTAAGTAGAACTGAATACTTGTTTTGGGGTCATTGTAAATACTTCTTGCATATTCGCATTAAGTCTTGCTTTGTTTCTTCATTTACTGGAAATAAAACTTGTTAGAAATGCCCCCATTTCGTTTCCATCCCTTCTTGCATTGGTCCAGCATGGTTCGGATCTGAGTTTAGCCGGGTTTTTATCCCGGATAATATGATAATTCCAGCCGGCACGGCTTTGGCAGTTTCCGCTCGGCTGCACCCAAACCGGAGTTGGTAGTCGGTAGTTGGAACGCTACCGCAGTTGGTAGAGTGACCCGGTTCGCGCAAGATGTGCCGAGGGAGTGGTTTCCCCGGTAGTCGAAATCGCGTAGTTAATTAGGTAAATTGGTTATTGACAAATAGACCCTACGCTACACGGTTGAAATATTGGCGACCACGGTCGGTTAAACGACCCACTGGCTCGCAGAGTTATCGAGCGACGTCCTAGAATTCCATGGAGTTTGGTGGGAGATGACACAAACCTCCCCCACCTCGTGGTCATTCTTGCCACCGACTCCCGGCCCACAACAATATATATATATATATATATATATATATATATATATGTATATATATGTATATATATATATATATATATATATATATATATATATATATATATATATATATATATATATATATATATATATATATATATATATATATATATATATATATATATATATATATATATATATATATATATATATATATATGTATGCGTGTGTGTGTGTGTGTGTCTATATATATGTATATAATATAGCCTGGTGTTGGCGTAGTGGTTAGGGTAGTGGCTTGGGATCCAAAACGTCGTTGGCCACTTGAATTAATACATACCTGGAGGTTGACTCAGCCTGTCATCCTTCCGAGGTCGGCGAAGTGAGTACCAGTGTTCTGGGCCCGGTGTATGCCCCGGTTAGAATAGGTGTACCATATCCCTGTGTCATAAGAGGCGACCAGGGTTGCGTCAGGAAGGGCATCCAGCGTAAAACCTATGCCAAATCATTATGCGGATCGTAACGGGTGATCCGCTGTGGCGACCCCTAATCGGAGCAACCGAAAGAAGAAGAAGATATATATATATATATATATATATATATATATATATATATATATATATATATATATATATATATATATATATATATGTCCATACATACATACACATACATTCATGTATCTGTGTAATATCTGTCACGTGTTGTATTGTGTTGTTGTCACTGAACTACTCCCTCAAACTTTTGTGAAATCATACCAAACTGCTGGCCTGCAACAACCTCTCCCGTGTGTATGTCCTTACAGTATGTTTTTTGAAATTTTTTGAAAAAACATTTTTTTTTTCAAACTTAAATCTTCAATGTAAATTTCTTATAAAAATGTAATATCACAAATGTTACAAATAGGTTTGCAAAACAAATGTTTGAATTCTGATTGGTATGAATCTTTGAATCATGATAACATGCCAATTCACATACTTATCCTCAGTTAAAACAAGCCTGTCTCTGTCACGACGTGTGGTAAGGTGTTTTTAAAAATATATACATACATATATATATATATTTACACATCGATGTATATTAGTATACAAGCTGTAAATTGTTACAACCCGGGGTTCGGGGTTTGCCACGAGGGGCAGCACTCGGGTCCCTCCTGAATTCCTGCTCTTGAGGCCACCAGGCACAGAAAACTCCATGTGCCTGTGGGTTGCTCAGCAACCAAGAATGCCAATTAGTACTGCCAATCCTGGCAGGGTTACACTACTTTGCGTGTTACCGTTTCCAGTGGATTTACCGCACCAAGCGAGTTTCGTGCCCTCGATGTGCACTTGCATTAACTTACTATATCAGCTGCAGCCGAGCGGAACTGCAAAGTACACACCGGCTCATAAGCAAACCAGGTGGTGTAAAACTTATAGTATAACTATACTTGTACACTGTGTTGGACCAATGAAGAAAAAGACAACCAAGATAGATTGGAAATAACAACAAACAATTGTTTATTACAAACACAAGTAATCATTTTAATGCAAGTATCTGCAAGCAAGAATGCAAAGGGCACATAAGAGCAGATTTAACCATAACACATGTTCATTCTTATTCAGTCTTACTAACAGTTTACACAAAGGACACATGGCCATCATTCGAATCAGGGGAGAAAAATACAACAAGAAGAACTTGAAAAGAAAACAAAAGGTAGAGTCTTTTCTTTTCTTCCTCACCTCACACAGTTTGACGGGGCAGCACAAGCCCAAATATACTAGAGAATGTGGAGGACAGGATGGGGAAGACGGGCAGTAGCGTGTGGAGCAATGGGACATGCAGCCACGTCCCTGAGGTGCCCAGACCAAATGGGTGAGTTATTTCCAGCGTCCTCGATATGCCAGGTGCAAGCAACTCCGTTTCTGCTGGGTCCCGTATCCCGCAGCTCCCCACGAACCAAAAAAAATTATCAGTCCGTCTCAGTTTCTTTCTCTTCCTCACACAGGTTCTGTGAGCTTTATCCATCTCTTAAGACAAGCTTTCTCTCTCGACTCATACTTTCTGCTCCTCTTTCTCTTCCTCTCACCCTGATCGTGCAAGCCTCATGTCCTCACAGGATCTCACATTTTTCCCGTCTCCTCCTGTGTGCTTCTGTCCTCTTCCTCTTCCGAATCGTTTTTTCTTCTGGCTCGGCTCGTGCGAACCTCCTCCTTATTGTTGTGCATCCGATGGGTGCGGGTTCACGATGAAAACGGAGAAGGATTCCACCAGACCAAGGGATGACTGAACAGCAGTGGGTTTGAAGGTAAGACCAATGGCGTGAAGGAGGGATTGTCGAAAGGAGTGGGGTAGAGGTTATTCGTGGATTGAGAAAGGTGGAGGGGGGAGGGAATGGACCGATGGTGTGAGGGAGGAATGATTGAAAGTCGTGGGGGGAGGAAGACATCACACCGAAAACAAAAAAACTAACCAATGCTGGTACTCAATCTGTGCCCTGCTGCCTCATCAAGTTATATAACATACACAGACAGACAGACACACACAGACAGTGGGGTGCAAAAGTATGAATTCATTCAGAAAGTTATTAATTTTATGAATAACAGGAAAAGAGGAAAAATAAGTGTAACCCCCTTATGCTTTGAGAACTGATTCAACTCTATTTGGGATTGATTTAATTCGTTTGTGGATTATGTTTGAATCAACATTTTACCAACAGCGTTGTAATGCACTCCAGAGCAGTCAGACTGCTCACGTACATTTTATCTCTCTCAAATAAATTCACCCTTCATTTACTCTGACAAAACAAAGTGTCAGTCACTATAATAACTATCATATAATAGCACGCACGGTCTCTCAATAAAATGTATTAGCATTTATATCTCGAAACAATACTATCTTGTCGTTTTGCACCATGGATAATAGCTGACTGATGATGTGCAATTAATCAAGCGCATGCTAATGCCATCTGTAAGGTATTGCTAACACAACATCACCACTCTCTCTGTTAAGGTATTACTAACACAACATCACCACTCTCTCTGTTAAGGTATTACTAACACAACATCACCACTCTCTCTGTTAAGGTATTACTAACACAACATCACCACTCTCTCTGTTGTTTAATGATCTATTCTGAAATATTAAAGTCTGTATACAATTTATTGAGATACCATATGTGTGTCTGTATGTACAGTGGTGAGTAAAAGTTTGTGAACCTTTAGAATTTCCTGTATTTTTGCATACATTTGAATTAAATGTGGTCAGTTCTTCATCGAAGTCACAATAATAAATGAAGAGAACCTGATTTAACAATTAACAAAAAAAAAAAAAATCTACTTTATCATTTATTTATCGAGCAAAATGATCCAACATTCAATTTCTTTGTCGGAAAAAGCTTGTTAACCTCGAGGTTAATCAGCTCAATTAACGGGGTAATTACAGTCAGGTGTTTCAATCAATGGGTGACAATCAGGAGTGAGTTTGGGGAGCCCTGTCCTATATGAAAAACACAATCTTTGTTCTTCACCATCAGAGTCTGGTCTTGGAAGCGTGTCATGATTGTCATGAGACATCAAAAGAGATTTCTGAAGACCTCAGAAAAAGAGTCGTCGATGCTCATCAGTTTGGAAAGGGTTTAAAAAAACCATTTCTAAACATCTTGGGCTCCACAAATCCACTGTCAGGCAGACAGTGCACAAATGGAGAAAATTCAACCCATTGTTACTCTTTCCAGGAGCGGTCATCCCAACCAAAATTACTCCAAGAGCAAGGCGTACAATAAGGTCACAAAAAACCCCAGGGTAATGTATGAGGATCTGAAGGCCTCATGTCAGTTTTCATGAGTCCACCATCAGGAAAATGCTGAACAAGAATGGTGTGCATGGGAGTATAGCAAGGAGGAAACCACTGCTGTCCAAGAAGAACATTGCTGCTTGTCTCAAGTTTGTGAAAGACCACCTGGATGATCCAGAAAGCTTTGGAAGAATATTCTGTGGACAGAAAAGTCGAAAGTGGAACTTTTTGGTGGAAATGAGAAGCGTTATGTTTGACAAAAACCAAACACTGCATTCCAACATAAGAATTTCATCTAAACCGTGAAGCATGGTGGTGAGGGTGTCATGGTTTTGGGTGGCTTTACTGCCTCAAGACCCAGACGGCTTGCCATCATTGACGGAACCATGATTTCTGGATTGTACCAGCAAATTCTACAGGGGAATGTCAGGGTATCTGTCTTTGAGCTGAAGCTTAACAGAAAGTGGGTCATGCAGCAAGACAACGATCCTAAACACACAAGTGAATCAACAACAGAATGGCTGAAACAGAATAAATTTTGTCTTTTGGAATGGCCAAGTCAAAGTACAGACCTTAACCCAATTGAAATGTTGTGGCAGAACCTGAAGTGAGCAGTTCATACAACAAAGCCCACAAATATCTCTGAGTTGAAGCTGTTCTGTAAGGAGGAATGGGCCAAATTCCTCCAAGCCAATGTGCAGGACTGATCAAGAGTTACAGGAAACGTTTGGTTGAAGTTATTGCTGCTCAAGGAGGTGCCACCACTTACTCAATGTAATGGTTCACTTGCTTTTTCTGACAAATAAATTGAATGTTGGATGATTTTGCTCATTAAATAAATGATAAAGTCGATTTTTTTTTGTGTGAGTTACTTGTTTAATCAGGTTTTCTTTATCTATTATGAGGAGTTAGATGAAGACCTCATCACATTTTTGGTCAAATTTATGCAGAAATAGTTTGTTGTTGATCACCTTTTTGAATCGGTGATGAAATGTTTCATCCTGACGCTTTTAAATGAACATGTACGTATTGCTGTCCAACTGTCCAAGGCACTTGATTCCTCACCTCACCCCCTCACCTTTTTAATGATTCATCCTCACCCTTGGGATGGTTGAGTTATTATTGAACTCAACTTGGTGATTTCTCTTGATGCACATTTCTTCACCTCACGTAGATAACGTGTTCATTGTCCCATCCTATTGTAAGTCCTCATCCGGTAGGTCAATACGGTTACCTTTGATACTTTCTATCCTCATTTTAAAGGAATTTAACAAAGAACAAACATACTCTTTCTTTTCCCTTTTTCATGGTGACTCTTTTTGCAACATGAAGCCTTGCTACGATTGACCTCCTTCTGCCATTTATTTGATCTTCACATTTATTTCCTGATTTTAATCTTTCACACTTTGTACTTGCAAACTTATCCTCAGCTCGTATTGTCTCACCATTCCTCACTCTCCCGTGTATCTCTCACAGCACCTCATACTGCCTCACTTTACCTTGCCTTGCATCACACTGTCTCACCTCACCACACATCACCTGCCTAACCCTGCCTCACCCTCCCCTCAGTGTGCCTTCGGTGACCTCCGTGGCCTGACTGCATCTCTTCTACTGCTCTGCAAACCTCGTGACCCCATCAGAGATCTCTAGCCTCTTACCTCACTGCCTTGCCTTGCCTTACCTCACAACCATTTCTTTGTCCCTCACCTACCCGCATCATTGCACCCAGCGTTTGCGCAATGCAACCAGGCTGGTAACTCATACTAATGCCCTGGTTTGTGTCCCGTCCCCAGCATGCCTTGGGAAAGGTCATTTCCTCAATGCTAGCCTTGCCAAAGCATATCTTAAAGCTACCACAGCGAGTTCTTGGCTGGGTAGTGAGAGGCATTAAGGTACTGCCTTGTTCATCCATCCACATATCCATCCATACTTTCATCCATGAGATCATCCGACCATCCATTGATTTCCATCTCATGCTGCGCTAATCTGTGCAAATGATCGATGCGCATGCTATTTGCTCCGTTTTCTCTTTTGCTCACTCTACTAACCTGACAATGGTCTCACTCCTCACATTTCCACTGCTTCTCTTTCTATTCATGCCTCACCTTTGACCTCCTAATATTTTCTATTTTACTGCCGTTTATTACTCCTCACACCCTCTAAGCTGACATTATTTACATATCCAAGTTAATGAATCAAATACTTCTATTTTTCATCCAGCCTTGGTTGAATTGTCAGGTGTAGGATGTTATCCTTCTGTGGGTTAATCCTTAGTTTTTAAATGAATACTGTATTATTACTTAGGCTTTGAGATGATGTTGCAAAAGCTGGCTTATACAGTGCCAAAGGCCCTATCCCAGTTGCAGGGCCTGCTTCTCCATATCAATGACTTGTGGCCTTTGCTGCCTTTCCTTATCTCTGCACCTCAACCACCCTCCCCCACCCCACCACCAATTCCTTCCCAATTCCTTAGTGCATGGATGGCAGCTTGCCGTAAGCTCACTTTGCCAACTGAATCCAGTAATTTTTGATGCCTATGCTCCGGCACATCACACTCCTTTTCTGTGGCCTGATCAACCTGCATGCTTCTCCATCTGTGCATGGAATCTCATTGTTCCTTCCTTCGTTTGTCTCTCTCATGGAAATGACACCACACGAGCTTTGTTTTCAATAACCGCAAATCTGTTTCTTTGTATTTCATTGGCTATGGCTGTGTTTTGTCCTTTCACTGAAGTTATGATACCAATGAATATGAGTTTACTATCTTTGATCACCATCCCACACTTACTGTGTTTAGTGTTAACCATTCATCATTCCATGGCATTGTAAATCCATACTGTGCTGGGCAATCATTTATAATTATCCCTAAAATCAGTGTCTTTAGCTCTGCCACCTTCGGCGGACCGAGGTTATGTTTTCACCCCTGTATGTCTGTCTGTTTGTTTGTCCATCTTTCTGTGAACAGGATATCTTAAAAAGTTGACGGATTCGGACCAAATTTGGACAAGTTGGGTGTGTGATAAGGATGAAATGATAAGATTTTGGTGAATATCTGGATCTGGATACGAGAATTTTTATCTCTGCTCACTGAGAGTGGATGGAGGTTATGTTTTCTCCCATGTCTGTCTGTCTCTTTGTGACTCTCTCCAGAGCATAGCTCCTTGTCGTTTGATGCGATCTTGATGAAACTTGGACACAAGCTAGATATCATGGTGTAGTTGTGTCTTTTTGTATGAGGGGCATCCCACGCCCCTTGTGGGTGGAGCCACGCCAACTTGAACTATTTATTTATTTTTTCTCGATTTTTTTTCTCGCAATTTCATTTCCTAGAAGCTGTGTGTAATGTCCATAAGTACAACATATAAAAAAATCCGATTTGATTTGGTCAATTTTGACGGAATAGATAGGTTTTTACAGTAGGACTTCCTCAAAAGCTTCCACTAACTCAATTGTACCGATCGTGGCATTGTTCAATAATGCCCACGAACCATCGTCGCCTCCTGGCTAGTTCATATTTTTATTTCCACTTCTATTTCCTATTTTATAACTGAAGGTTGCACAAACTCCTAGATGAGCTGCTGAGAAGACAAGTGTCAGGCCAAACGTTTGACCATTGAGTGGTCTTCATCCATGATTGTGCAGGCATCATGTACATGACGGGTGTCAAGTACATCACACGTCAGCCTTGCCTGTTTGGCAATGATACTAGTGGGTCATGCCTTCATTCTTAACCGCATTCTAGTTCTGCCGCCATTTTGGATGACAGGAAAACCTTTAACAATCATCGTTTCTCAAACCGCCTAACCGATGAATGCAAAATTTTAAATTTGTAATAAATTTACCCAAGGGAAATATAGTTTGTTAACAATGATGTCATCAGTTATACGATATGGCAGCCATATTCGATCATAAGAAAACCTTTAAAAATGTCCTCCTCTGAAACCGCTTAAATTATTAATGCAAAACTTTAAACTTGTGATCAACAAGTAGGAAATAAAATTTGACAATGATGTCTTTGGCCACGTGGTCTGGCAGCCCCATTAGATCACAGGAAAACCTTTAATATTCATTCTTTCTAAAACTGCTTAACCGGTCAATGCGAAACTTAAAATACATGATCGACTGCCTGTGGGAACTTTTGGTGAAATGAGGCTGATCCAAAACACAATATGGCTGCCAGTGATGTCATAATACAGAAAGTGGGCAATATCTTGGAAAATATGAATTATAGACACTTTTTAGTTGCACATTATCAAATGGGGCTAATTTTGACATAAGAAGAAGCCACATCATCTTTCTGAAAGTGGGCAATATCTCAAAACCTCAAGCTCATAGCATGCAGGGAGTTGCATAACTGTGAACATCGTGTCAACGCTATCTGCCCTAAAATGTGTATTTTAAACCCAGCTCTTATCTTTTAACCTGATCCATCCATCATTCTACTTTTGGCAACCAGCCTGGTAAGCTATAGGGCCGTTGGTCCTCTATTTTTGATTATGGATCTTCACAACCATTACTACCTTCTTGTTTGTTTGCATTATTCTCTGTACTTCATCTGTCTCACAGTTTGTATCCCTGTTTCCTTCTCTGTGTCTCCTTCTTTGGCTTGAACTAAGCTTGCATTTTAACCTTCCTTTCCTGAATTCCAATCCTTCCTGCCTGTTCTATTCCTCATCACTCATATTCCTGAAGTCCCTCACTCTCCTATTTCCAATCCCCAACAAATGATTCCGAAAGATTGATGAATAAGGGAATAATAGAATAGGAATTAAAAAGAGTTGGTGGTGAGGATGGGGGGATTTATTGGTTTGTCAATAACTATTGAGGGTCAGGTCAGGTTAGATCTGTGACCTGCTACAGGTACCATGTAAACCTGTACTAACCTGTTCCATGGTCGGGTTGTCGGCGACTAAACCGTCTACCCCACCAGGTTTTCTGGTGAGGAGGGTGTTTGGATATGGACACCCAGCAGGATTAAAAACAAAACCTGTTAAAGGGCGGAGGAGCTCCTTGTGAGCCAACGGCCATCCATATCTAGTGCCCAACTGTGTCTGCGGACGTCCTCCTGCAGTTGGGTTACTTTTTATTAGGAGGTTGGTGGCAGGATTTGCACTCCGGCCACCATAAAACCCTTCATTCTGCAAAACACAAAAACGCAAAAAAATCTGAAAACCCACTCCGTGGGAGTACCTCCTGCGCAGCTTCCCTTCACAGGGCAGCGAAGGGTCCAACCTAAGATCCAGGCTTTCGGTGACATCTTGGATGCTGCTGTGCTGTCTGTGTCTGTTTGTGGTGAGGGTGTTGAGGTCGTGGAGAGATTCACTTACCTTGGCAGTGATATTCATGTCTCTGCTGGCTGTGAGTCAGAGGTCAATAGACGTCTGGGTCGGGCCTGGGGAGTCATGGTTTCACTGGATCATGGGGTGTGGCGCTGCCGGTACCTGTGCGGGAGGACGAAAGTCCGAGTCTTCAGGTCCTTGGTACTTCCAGTCTTGCTCTATGGATGCGAGACTTGGATTCTGACCAAGGATCTGAGACGGAGACTTAATTCCTTTGGTACCAGATCTCTTCGGAGAATCCTTGGCTATCGCTGGTCGGATTTTGTGTCCAACGAGCGATTGCTGAGAGAGACTCGGATGAGATTTGTTACTTGCATAGTCCGTGAGCGTCAGTTGCGGCTGTATGGACATGTGGCTCGTTTTCCTGACGCTGATCCTGCTCACCAGATTCTCTCAGCGAGGGAGTCTCATGAGTGGAGGAGGCCAGTGGGCCGACCACGTGCCTCGTGGTTGCAGCAGGTTGACCATCATCTCAAGGAGATGGGGATGGGCCTGGCATCTGCCTGGGGGATGGCCAGACGAGGCCCCAGGAGTACCGGCGGAAAGTGGACGCAGCGACGCGCTGTTCTGGCACATGCTCCCACACCTGACCTGACCTATTGAGGGCAAATGGGAATGGGGTGGGCGGTATTGGTAAGCGAGGGTAAGGTAGGTAATAATTTTGGGGTAGAGGTAGTGTTGTGAATCAAAATAAAGACCAATTACTGCACCGTAGTCCCAAGAAGGAAGCCATACATAACAACACACACACGCACGCACGCACATATACATATACATACAATGAATTCCAGAGGTTGGATGTTTGAACTCTGAGGAACGTCCCTTTGATGAACCTAGACACCTGCATCATATTAATATAAATAGACAGTTGTTCAATCTTTCTGCTTTTCCTTGTTGGAATCACCAAGAGCCCATCACATTACCAATCATATTTGTTGTATCAGTCATTTTCTACCATAATCACTTGCCCATCTTCACCATTCTCCTGGTACATCTTGCCTCATCTTGGCTCATTTCCCATCACCATGTTCGGCAAGGCTCTGGCCTCTCCACCATCATACCCTTATTTTCAGCCGTTTAACTTCTTCATGGAAACCGTCTTATTTTTCCGGATGTGTTTCTTCCTTCACCATCTTAGTTTTGTCCTTCTCTCTTCAGTTCCTTTGCTTTTCTCTTTCCAACCCTCTTAATTTTTCCTCCCCTTGTCCATATATTAACCCCCTCCCCCCCCCACTGCTGTCCTTTATAACTTTGTGACCTTTCATTTTAATTTATTTAATATCTATGTATATATTTGGTTTGCTTCTATAAATTTGCATCACATGTTTGTTCATGATGTGAACATTTACTTTCCTTTACACATATTTTTCTCTTTCCTATTTGTTTCAATCCCAATATCTATTTTCCTTTTTCATTATTATTTGTTTATTTCTGCTTTGTTTGTGGGTTTTTTTATTTTTTATCTTGTGTCCTGTCCTCTTTGGATTTCTTTTCTTTTTCTTGCCTTTTGCATGTTATTATTTCCCTTTTCAATATAGAAAGGTGCCTGTCTTAGGGATAAGCTAAATGCCTGAGTGCTGCAGGTTACCAGTTTGGTGTTTGTATTACATCAGAAATCTTTACCTTCTGCCATCACTGGCTCTTTGACTGGACTGGGTTTGTTGTGCAGTTTGCTTACACGGCATGGGTCAAGGATTCAAAGTCAGCGCTGAAGGAACGAGAGCAAGAACACCAGAATAGGCAGAGTCGGAAGAAGCATGAGAGGCATGGTGAGTGTGTGTGTGTGTGTGTGTGTGTGTGTGTGTGTGTGTGTGTGTGTGTGTGTGTGTGTGTGTGTGTGATGATAAGGTCGTGTATTTTAATTATATATTTTTTGCAATGTTGAAATTTATAAACACGCTTAATAACAGCAGGTTTTTGAGTTAATATACTAAAGTAGTGAGGGACACGTGGATATGGGACGACTATGGAGACGGCTTAAACTGATGGAGAATGTGTTGAGAAAAAGAAGACGATACGGCAGGCAAGAGTGGAGAATATCCAAGGTAAGCATCAGGAGATCACTTGAGAGTGTGCTGAACTCCAATGAAGGGCTGGAGGAAAGAGTGGAATTGGACAGACACAATATTGTTCCACAGGCAAGAAAAAAGGGTTGGGGTTTGGTGGCAAAGATGTGAGTGTGAGTGTAAGGTTTGATTTTGAGATAGATATATAAGCAGTGAATTATTTAGTCATCATGGACAGTCATCTGAAGCCCTGGCGAGGTGGAAAGCTGAAGATGTGAGACTCAGTGATAGCGAATGGAAAACAGACGAGATACTATCTGCTTACTATTGGTAAGTTACAGGCCTTTTGGCCTTACTTTCCTTGATGCCTGGGACAATAATCTCCATTGCTTTCAAGGAAGCAATGTGTATTGCAGGAATCCAAATACCCAATCAACAACTGTACACAACAATAATGTAAAAATGCATGTAAGATGTGAGGACTTGGAGACACCAATAATGAACTTTGTGGTCGAAAATCCGATGTTAAATCGTGGATATTAACCTTAAAACGTCATCTCCTTCAGAATATATATATATATATATATATATATATATATATATATATATATATATATATATATATATATATATATATATATATATTGTTACGAATCTGCCGCCCACCCAGCGTGCGGACAGCTGCTTGAGCCAATGGCGGCCGTCTTGCCCACCGAACGGACAATTCAGTGGCGACTTTCCGGAACTGTTCTGGCACATGCTCCCATACCTGACCTGACCTTTCCGGAACAACGCCGAAAACCAGTCACGGGTGTGCTCCAGGCGCACACCACGGCCTAGTCAACACTCTACCCACGTGCGACAGGGTCTATCGCCGAATTATCGATATACCTAAGTATTCGCGTCGGCAGACTACCGAGAGACCGTACCTCAATGAAGGCCTGCTTGGGCACGAACCGCTTAAGCGGTTCGTTCCGTTCTGGGATATCCGAGTGGTGTATTATCGCCAGGCCTCGTTGGACCCGATTCTATTATCGGCTATTTAAAAGCCCGCTAAATTCCGAGAGCAATACGGCGGTTCAATGGGGAAAGAGGACACGACGAATGGCTTAACATTCACACAAGGACATTTATTACTATAGCGCGTATGCAGGCATGCACGTATACAATTAGGCAAGGCAAACACGCAAGCATTTATGCAAGGCAAAGAAAAGCAAAGCAATCAACAAAAGCACGACAACAAGAACTACAACCGTTGTCTATTTATTATGTACAATTACTTAAACACGTTTTACTTGATGGACTGGCACCACAAACACACACACAAAAACCCAGAAAATAAAGAAAGAGAACGTGACCGTGTGGTGATTTATTGGGGCTCCGTACTCCTTCGCCCGACCTCGCGCTCGTACCGCCCTCACGTTTCTCTCTCCTCACGCCTATCTTCCGACCTCGATTCTCCCGTTCTCCTCACGACCGACCCAGAGAGCCCTCGGTCCGGAGCCCCACCTCACTCACAGTCCTCAGCGACGGAGACAGAGACAGAGACAGAGACAGAGACAGAGACAGAGACAGAGACAGAGACAGAGACAGAGACAGAGACAGAGACAGAGACAGAGACAGAGTGAGAGTGAGAGTGAGAGTGAGAGAGAGAGAGTGAGCGAGTGTGAGAGTGTGAGAGTGAGAGAGTGAGAGAGTGAGTGAGAGAGTGAGTGAGAGAGTGAGAGAGTGAGAGAGTGAGAGAGTGAGTGAGAGAGTGAGAGAGTGAGAGAGTGAGTGAGAGAGTGAGTGAGAGAGTGAGTGAGAGAGTGAGAGAGTGAGTGAGAGAGTGAGAGAGTGAGAGAGTGAGTGAGAGAGTGAGAGAGTGAGTGAGAGAGTGAGAGAGTGAGAGAGTGAGTGAGAGAGTGAGAGAGTGAGAGAGTGAGTGAGAGAGTGAGTGAGAGAGTGAGTGAGAGAGTGAGAGAGTGAGTGAGAGAGTGAGAGAGTGAGTGAGAGAGTGAGTGAGTGAGTGAGAGAGTGAGAGAGTGAGAGAGTGAGAGAGTGAGAGAGTGAGAGAGTGAGAGAGTGAGAGAGTGAGAGAGTGAGAGAGTGAGAGAGTGAGAGAGTGAGAGAGTGTTCTCCTCAGTGCTCGCGTTCCTGGTGATGACTCTCCCACTCTTCTTTTTCCACGCTCGCGTTCCTCCTTTTTATACCCACGCCCCGCCCCTTCTCAACTCCCACCCTTCCTTCCAGAACACTCGGGAAACTTCCAGACGGAAGCGTTTTCCCGCCAAAAATCGGGGACGCTCGCACCATTGCCTGCTTCATTGCTTGGGTTTTCACACTTGTCCCTTCCAGGGTGAAATCCAGCGCGTTTGTCAGCGAAGATGCCATTCGTTGGTGGGGAGGGGAAAACGGGGATCACTTGCTTTCCCTCGACGAAGGCCAGGCCTCTGGCAACCGTGCTGAGGTGGAAATGCGGTAGTGGTGTGGTTGGCATTTTGTGGTTGTCTTGATGGTGGTGTGGCTTGCATTTGTGGTGGCCAGAAGGGTGGTGTGGCTGCGTTTGTGGTGGTAGTGAGGGTGGTGTGGTTGGGCGGTGGTGGTTTAAGGTGGTTGTTGTGAAGGCGACTTTTCGTTGTCTTTGGGGATGCTTGACGATTGACGAGAAGGTGGTTGTGGTGATCATGGTTGTTGTGGTAGGTGGCTTGGTTGGTCCTAAATAACGATAGTAAAGAAAAACGGCTAACTCAAAGATCACAGCCCTGTCCACACGGATAACCCCCATTAAACAACGGTGGGGAAATCTAACTGAACACGGACTTATCGGAATAACTGAACTAAGGACCTATATGGTGTTCTGCGAATTTCCACAGCCGTAACACTTCCCCTTCCCCTTTTTACAGACTCATCCCGAGTCGTCGAATTTTCGTGTGCCATCATGTGTAAGTTTCCCCTAGTACGTTTTATCTTCGGATCCCTGAGTGCGACATTTAGTGTATTCGTGTCCAAAAAATAAATAACCTACGGGCTGAGTAACTAACTAAACAAACCCACTCATGCAGATGACTTAACTGAATTGCCGGTGCTAAGACACACATGCAAAGGGGGCGCAAAAACATGTACATTTTTAACTTAACCTTATCCTTATAATTTTACACTAAACCATGGCCCAGGACTGATTGACTCTGTGGGAAAAAGGCAGATAGCAATGTCAGTCAGTATTTCAGGGTGAGCGCTCCGCAGCTGAAGGTCGAATGTCTTCGGGGCCTGTTCAAAAGTCTCCGTTGTCTGTCATAAAAACCTTTTTATATCTTCAGCTGCTGAAGGCAACTCACCCTAACCCGGCGGCTATGCGCCATCTCACAGGCCATTCTTCAAGCAGGGAGCCAGGCTGCTCACACGCAGTCTCTGGCTCATGAAACAAATGCAGGTGACAGGGAATGTGGCCGGCTGCACTAATGCAGTCCTAGGCCTCCCCCGTAAAATGAGCGCAGTGAACACAAACGGTGCACGGGCTGCACAAATGCAGTCTCTGTGTGCAGCTGCTTGCAAGGCAGTCCCTGCAGAACACTGGATGTGGCGCAAGCAAACACAAGCAACTGAGCGGTGCATGGGCTGCCAATGCAGTCACCTGATGCGGCTGCCTACAGGGCAGCCCCTGCAGAACGCGCGATGATCCTGGCCCACATGGTGATGGATGAATGGGGCAAATGCAAGGAAAAGGGCCAGCAGGCATGGGGTCAGGGCAAAGGCAGGCAGACAAGGCATGGCAAGGCAAGACAAGGCCGTTGTAGCAAAACGGGCCGGTGGTGAAGCTGACTGGCACAGGCCTTGTAGCAAAAACAGCCGGCAAATGAGCTGACCGGCACAGGCCTTGTAGCAAACAGCCGGCAGATGAATTGACCGGCATAGGCCTTGTAGCAAAACAACCGGCAGATGAAGCTGGCTGACCTCTTGTCTTGTACTGGAGGTTCGTGGAGGGAGTGCGGTGGTGCTGGCCACTCGGAAGGCGGGCTCGGACCTACCCTACTGTCTGCCTCCCAACCTATCACCTTTGCCTGTCTCTGTTCATACCCACTCCCTTAGTTTGCATACCACAAATAATTTAACCCCAACTTATTTTTTTGTTTTATTTTGTTTTATTTTGTTTTATTTTATTTTTATTTTGCCTATTATAAATCGTCTCCCTAACCCCCTTTATAGTCTCTGTCCGGCTAACCTATCGTCATCCGAGCCTACTCCCAACCGCTACGTTCCCTTCCTGGAGGGGACTAAGGGAGAGCTCGTGTCCTGTGTCGAGGCCCAATGAAGCCTCAGAATGGCCTCCACAGATTTCAGCGATCTCAACTGAAGGTGGGTCCAGCGGCCCACAACGAGCGAACGGATGGATGGTGCGGAGGGGTACACTTCCTATCTACCCTAACAATTATTACTTAAACTACCCCCAGGGCTTTCCAAAAGCGCCTCTCGCCTAAACTATCGGTTCTAACAACCAAGATTCCTGTCGCCTGTGTTGGTGTCCTCACAAATTTCGGCATGGCCCTCCAATTTTCCCTCGTGCCCTCGCACGGTTTTGTGGCTGGGACGCGTGGCTCCCTTGGCAGGAACTACCCTCTGCCGATTCTCCAACTATGGCACCCCCGGGCCATGCAACTGTGTCCGAGCCTACCAGCTCCCTAAACACTGGGGAGTGCCCTCCATGGCTACTCCCCTGAAACGCTCACGTGGCAGGCTGGCGCCCCGGGCCCCTTCCCTGTGTGCCCGTGCCCAATGCACTGCCCACATGGCCAATGGCGCCCCGCGCCCCACATCATGCAGGCCCACCCGTGCCTACAAGCACTATCCCGGCCCTCCATGGACCCTTGGCCTACCGCGGCTGACTAGCCCGGTGCCCAGGGTACCCACTAAGCGATACTCACCGTTCGCAGCCATGCTCCCAGCCCGTTAACAGGGCTCCTGCACCCCTCCAAACGGGTTTCGAGCCTACGTTCCCACCAACAGCAAAACGACCTCCATTTTGTCAATTTGACTAACCCACTAACTCGCTTTACACTGACCCCGGGGCCCCTTGGGTGGGAATCACTCCTCCCCCCAATCACTCATCGCACCATGCATTCCACATTCACTCCATTCACACAGGCTCGCTGGCCTCACTCACTCACCAAGTACATTTTCCATTCTCTTCTCACACATCGCTGATAACTGCCATTCCTCTTGCTAATTTCCATAACTATATCGTGCTCCCTCATCATCCCTTACACTATAGCACGTTCCATTTAACACAACGTAGCTAAACTACGTCCCCTCTACACACTCAAAAGTCTGTCCGTGTTCTCAAAATCAAAATCCCTTTTTCCATCCTAAATCTAAACTGAATCCCTCTACCTAATCCATTCCACGGGCTCCATGAGGACTTATCCCTGCCCCATGAAGCCGGTCTAACTAACACTAACCCACCCCCCAAACTAGTTCCATTCCTGTGCCCTGGTCAGGGGGGTCTACCACCCCTTGCGCGGAATCCTGTTCACCCGAAGTGAGGCTTGCTTTTTCTATTATTATTATTATTATTATTATTATTCTTATTCTTATTCTTATTCTTATTCTTGCGAGCACCAGCGCGGCAACTCGCAACCTGCGCTTTACTCTCCGTGACGTGATGGCAGCTGCTCGTGCTTCGCGCACCTCGTCCCTCCTCGGACGGTACCATCCGGCAGGGATTTCCCCTCCTGGCGGATTCCGACCATGCAGCCACGACATCATCCTGCGCATTCTAAGCAAGCCTCGCGTTTCGAGGGGTTCCCCACATGAGCACATGTGCTCTGCTTGTTGGAGCTTCACACACGCTCGCCTGGAGAACCCGTCCGGTCCAAATTCGTCATCCAGCCTACCTTCTGTCCATCCGCGGGATCGGCTAATCCACCGCGTGCGTTTACGGACCGGGCTTCACTCCCGCAGGCACGCACGTGGCGGCCTCGTGCGTAGCACAGCACGGACGCCGCACGTGCTGCTGTGCAAACCGGCACTCGGTCGCTACTCGGCCTTTGTTCACCATCGGGCACTGTCGTCGTCGCACTCTCGCGCCCAAGCTCCCACGTTCCACGACGCTCACACACCTCGACATGACATTTACACGGGGAGATGCGGTTGCATGTTCGCGCATGCCAACCGCCATCTCCCTCACATACAGCACTCTCACACACGCTGTCTCTTTCACACACGGCCGTTCACTTACTCGCGCCGTTTCACTCACACATTTCGAAACCACACACGCTGTTTCCCTCGCACACGCTGTTCCTTCCACACATGGTGCTTCATCCACACACGGTGTTTCATCCACACTCGGTGTGCTGGGAGGCACGCACTTCGGCTCACTCGCAACCTCGCACACCATTTTACTCACAAACGCGTTCTCTTTCACACACAACCTTTCACCCACGTTATGCACGCTTTTTAGCACACATTTCGCCACACTCATGAACACACACACCAGGACATTCGCAATGGGGAATCGCGTCACCACAAAGGGTTCCGGGGCCTCCAAACCCCCTAAGCTCCATATGTACCCATGAACAGCACTCACCCCCTCTAACTCGCTCGGCACGACCGGACCCACCTAGTCGAGATCCGCTTCAATGGGGAATATTCCCTCCCCTCGTTCCATAAGGAGGCTATTCGGCTGCTTGCACCGGGTCACGACACATTCCCCGAGCTCCCCTTCATTGGACTCCACTACCTCCATGTGTGTGTGCTCGTCTTTCACCCCGTCTTTATCATGTAGTCTCTCCCCTACCGTTTCCATCTCCCGCGTCTCTGTTAATTATTTTACTTCCTGCGTCTCCCTTGTTATCTCCCTCATCTCTACATGTCTCGTACACATCTCAGTCACCCCATTTAATTTTTCCCTCTGTGTCACCGTCACTTTCTCTGCCGTTACAAGTCTCATCCAACACGTCTCCTGAATTAATTTGTCCTCACCTGTCTCCACTGCGGGGCTGACACACTCCACACTCCCCTCATCTCGCTCGCTCCAGTACGTGGCGCCGCCATTATGAGCTCCACTGCTTCGTCGTACGCTATCGCCATTAAGCCCGGCCTGCAGGCCTCGGCCTATGCGCTGCATTTCACCCCGCAGTGTTTGCATATTTGCATCCATTTTGTTTTCCATCCTTAACCTGCACGCATTTGTATTTATCTTGCTGTTCGTGCCATCCATTTTTGCCAGCAAAATCATCAATAGCTGGCCCATGTCAGGTGGATCTGCGGCAATCGCTTCGCCATCAGGCATGGATCTGCCGGGGACTGGGGATGGATTTTGACGGAGGAGGAGGGGGTGTCAAAAACCGCGGCCGCTGCCGCTGCGCCCATTTCGGGTTCTGGGTTCAGTTGTGGGGGAAATTCAACCTGCATCTCAATGGGAATGTCCTACACGGGGATTTCATCCTGGGCCATGGATTCTAACATTTCTAAATTTATTTCTAAACCCTCCGAGGTCATGTGGAGGTTGTGTTGGTTCGTTCAGTTTCGTTGTGCAGATCACCAATCTAAACGAAATTCACCCTGTACATTCATGAGAACACACCATTGAAATTCCTACTTGTTTCCATATGCACAAGTTGACACACTGACAGTTATTACCATTTGAAATTACCGCCGTGAAGTGGGCGTGGCGTGCTTGTAATCGCGGAGGAAACATTGAGGAAACAAATCAAGATGGCGGCGCCCATGGTTGTCGAGTGATTTCGAGTGATTTTTGGTCTTTCAACAACCAAATATGCGTTGTTTCATGCACTTGGGCAGGGAGGATGATGAGAAAGAGACGCAATTCACGGATAAGAGCTGGCGTAAGGTATGCGAGTGTGCGAAGGTTTGGTGCGATGCCGCAGATAGTGAAACTATCAACAAATGCCGTTTGCTGGCTGATCAAATGGTGAAACTGCAGCCAATGACTGATCCTCCTGCGGATGCCGGCTGTCACCGGTTCTGCTATGCGTCGTTTTGTAACAAGGATCATATAAAACGCGCTGAAGCAAGAAAAAGGAAATCAGAAGCCAGCATAACTGCAGTTTCTGCTTCAGCCAGTGAGGTGGTGGGCGGACTAGAACAAGAGGGGCACTCATACCACAAAATACGTAGAAAATCCCTCAGAACCTCTGCAGAAAGGGTGGCTAGCAAATAAGATGGTGTACTTCCAAGAGTTTGTGTGATATGCCAGAAAAAAGACAAATTCATCCGTGTCAAAGGAAAATCTCAACGTGATCAGTTGTCCCTGGCAGAAACACAGGATGGAGGAAAGCTGAGGGAAACTGCTGAGCAGAGGAGAGATGAACATGATGTGAGAATAATAACAACTATAAAGGATAAAGACTGTGTGGTGCTGGCAGTTTGTTATCACCATAAATGTTATTATGAGTTTGTGAATGACACATACCACAGACAGAGTGAAAGTAAACTCCAACTCAGAAAGTGAACTATGATTCAACATTTGACATTTTCTGTGATAAAGTAATCCAGGTAAGACTCATTGATGGAAAGCAATCTATACATATGAAGAAGTTGTGTGAGATGTTCAATGACCTACTCAGAGTATGCGAAGGTCAGGATAAGGCCAACTACCAGGCAACAACACTGAAGAAAAGACTGCAGGAACGGTACCCAGACATGATTTTCTATCGTCCACCAAAAATGTCTGAGAGCGAAGTGGTGTACATGAAGGACATTGATATTGATTCCATTGCTCAGGCTGCTGTTGTAGACAGTAGCTCTACAACAGAAACAGAGTCAACTACAGAGGATGAAGCCAGCCAGGGTCCACAGCAGGATGACTCAGGCCTCAATTTACATGTTCTATACTCGGGAGCACTCATGGTGAGGGATGACCTGAACAAACACCAAAGTGTGGACATTACATGGCCCTACTTGGAAATAGTGGAGCTAGCACGAGAGCTTATACGGGCAACTCATACGTCGAACTGGCCAAAACACCTTGCGATCATGAGAGCGTCAATGCCCTGGTACTTTGCGTACAATCACCTAAACTATCCAAGGTACTTACCCGTTTACTGGCTGGAAATGGCCGGGCTCGAGTACTCCCACCAAGACACCTATCAAGCATTCATGGACGGCAAATGGACTGCCCAATAGCATACTCGTTATGTATTTCTTGGTGTTGCGTGTGATCAGATCATAGAGCAGACTTTAAATAGGGACAGCAAGACCAGTGGAGGCATCATTGGTTACACTCAGAAAAGCACAGCTGTGAAGAAGTGGATCCTGTCCCAACCAGCACGTGCGGAAATCGCAAGGAAATGTGAGTCCATGGCGGGTATCCATGACGAGCCCCGAACGAGAAAGGATTTGGATGTGTCGAGCTCGAAGAAGAACGAAGCAGTGGTGGGACAAGTGATGGACACAGTACTTCAAATGATTAACCCTTTCTCCGGCGCTCACCTTGAACTTGTCAATATTAGTTCAGGTATCATCGCACCGCCAGCCACTTCCACGGACTTGATGAACATGTATGTCAAGGAAGAGAATGCTGTCGTGTAATTCATGCGTGATCGGATTCTCTCAGGTGAGGTCCCATTCTTCAGTCCGATTTCGAAGGCCAAATTGGCAACTTTCTCGAAGGCGCGAGGAAAGTCGGGGACTCCCCACCAGCAGACGCCGAAGGTTGAAATTGCGAATGAACATCGTCTTTTCACACGACTGCTGTTGATTGGCGAGAAAAGCAATGTAACACTTCACGATCTGCTCGCATACCCACTGGCGAACATATCTTTCCCGCTGGCATCCGGTGATGGTTCGATTGCTGTTAGGGTTAGATTGCTTCCGATTGTCCAATCTCAGATTGCTGAGATAGACAAAGCCAAACTCTGCAACCATATACTGAAACTGTGGCCCGATTGCCGTGTGGACGCTCGGCCTATCCAAGGTGCAATGATTGTGGATGGAATGGCCGTTATTCAGGCGATAAAGGCTAGTTCACTGCCTAACACTTTCGGCAAACTGGAAGAGATGGTGCTGAACATCGTAGTGGCCAAAGCACGACATAACCAATCTTCGAGACTGGACGTGGTCTTTGAAACTTACCCAACTATCAGCATCAAGTGCCTGGAGCATGCCAGACGAGCGGGCAGGGTGGGCGATCTTCAGGTGCGAACCATCTACGGACGTGATCAAGCCCTTCCAAAACAGTGGGCCAATTATCTTCTGAGCGGAGCCAACAAGGAGGCGTTGATAGAGTTCATTGTCGAATCGTGGACGAGAAACATCTCTCCATCAAAACTGGGTGACATGCTGTTGTACGTCAGTCATGCCAGCAAATATGAGAAAATCAAGGCGTCGAATGGTGTCATGACTGTGTCGTCAGTACCTGAACTTGAATGTGACCATGAGGAAGCTGACACGAAGCTCCTGCTACACGCCGTTCACGCGGGACAGAATGAAGAGTCGGTTCACGTAGAGAGTTTCGACACCGATGTGTTTGTGTTGGCATTGGCTGACTCGAAGTCGATTCGGGCACGAAATTTCCATCTGGTCACAGGAAGTCCCAAGGACATTATCGTAGTTGACAGTAGAAAGCTGAGTAATGCCCTGGAAAGTTCTGTCTGCGATGCGTTGATAGGTTTGCACAATTTCATGGGAAGTGATACCACCAGTGCATTCCAGGGTAAGGGCAAAACAAGGCCATTTGACTTGATGATGAAGGTTCCCCATCTCATCACCTGTTTCAGGAGCATTGGTCGAGAATTCACGCAATATCAGAATATCATTCACGACCTGGAACAATTCGTCTGTGCCATGTACAATCAGCCGACCATGAAGAGTGTGGATGAGGCTCGCTACAAGCTATTCTGCAGCCAGTCGCTGGGAGAACAGAAGTTGCCACCTTCAAGCGACGCTCTGATGCTGCATTGCAAAAGAGTGAACTATCAGTCTGCGATCCACCACCGCATGACAGAGGTTTATAGAAGCCCCTTCTACATTTCACGGATGGGTGGAACGCAACGGAGCACTGATTGTTCACTGGCTGAACAAACCACCAGCGCCGAAGGAACTGTTAGAGGTGACGAAATGTAATTGCAAGAAGACGAAAGGCGAGACCAACCAGTGTTCTTGTCGGTCAAAAGGACTGTCCTGCACAGAGTGCTGTGGGTGTCAAAACTGTGCTAACGATGAACAGACCGGTGCGGAAATAGAACTTATGGATGATGAAAGCAGAACTGACGATGATTCCAACAACAAACTGTGAATGCGGGTGTCACACTGCTTTTGCTGTGGTGATCTACTACACAGTAGTATTCAGGTTGGTTAGCATGTAATCGTGGACTTGAGTTTAGTAATAGCAGCAGTCAAGAGCCTAGTTCAGCAACCGCTTCAGAGCAAGAAATACTGGAGTTCTAAGACAGTAATCCTCTTGTGGCGGTTGTACTTTTCATCAGGCTGAGTCACGCAGTGTCTTTGTCTTTGATTTAATCCGTAATTGCCAATGTAACTGTCTTTAATAGGCGCTGTAACTGCCTTTAATAGTCAATGTAACTACCTTTAATAGGCGCTGTAACTGTCTTTAATAGTCAATGTAACTACCTTTAATAGCCAGTGTGGCTGCCTTTTCTGCAAAAAGTTTCCTTGGTCAACTCGAAGGCCTGTCTGGTCGGTCCAGACGTTTTCGGCCGGTAAAAATATAACTGCTTCAGTTTACGACCTTTAATCATAAACATCTTTAATAACGGTGAATCGGGCTCTGTATAAACATATTGTATCATTTTTAGACCTCACAAGAGTTTTCTTTGACGTACATATCAGTCTAACCTTGATTCTTCATTTCTGTGTCAAAATCGTGCTTTAATGTTCAGTGTGTCTTTAATTGCCAAAAATGACCAATTGTGCCACATCCTCGACGTGGAAACAAGGGGATTTGGATTCAGCATCTAAAATTCTTTAAGTATGTCAAATTTTATCCAGATTAGTGATCTGCACAACGAAAATCATTTTCTGAAGGTAATAGCGAGTACCTCCACATGCTCTATCCTGCCCCTGTTTGCCTTGAACCGCCATCTTACTTCTCAGAATAAATTTAAAGCTCGTATTTGGGGGAATGGAGGGTCGCTCTACACACCCCTGATCCGATTCCTGTTAATTTAGTTTGGAGGGGAATGAATCTGTTTCCCACTCCTTGACAACAGTGTTACGCTCGTACCACCCTCACGGTTCTCTCTCCTCACGCCTATCTTCCGACCTCGATTCTCCACCGATTCTCCTATCCACCTCGCTCACAGTCCTCAGCGAGAGAGAGAGAGAGAGAGAGAGAGAGAGAGAGAGAGAGAGAGAGAGAGAGAGAGAGAGAGAGAGAGAGAGAGAGAGAGAGAGAGAGAGAGAGAGAGAGAGAGAGAGAGATAGAGAGATATTCTCCTCAACGCTTGCGTTCCTGGTGACGACTCTACCACTCTTCTTTTTCGCGCTCGCGTTCCTGGTGACGACTCTCCCACTCTTCTTTTTCCGCGCTCGCGTTCCTGGTGACGACTCTCCCACTTCTTTTTGGCGCTCGCGTTCCTGATGACAACTCTCCCACTCTTCTTTTTCCGCGCTCACGTTCCTGGTGACGACTCTCCCACTCTTCTTTTTCCGCGTTCACGTTCCTGGTGACGACTCTCCCACTCTTCTTTTTCCGTGCTCACGTTCCTGGTGACGACTCTCCCACTCTTCTTTTTCCGCACTCGCGTTCCTGGTGACGACTCTCCCACTCTTCTTTTTCCGCGTTCACGTTCCTGGTGACGACTCTCCCACTCTTCTTTTTCCGCGCTCACGTTCCTGGTGACGACTCTCCCACTCTTCTTTTTCCGCGCTCGCGTTCCTGGTGACGACTCTCCCACTCTTCTTTTTCCGCGCTCGCGTTCCTCCTTTTTATACCCACGCCCCGCCCCTTCTCAACTCCCACCCTTCCTTCCAGAACACGCGGGAAATTTCCAGAAGGAAGCGTTTTCCCACCAAAAATCGGGGACGCTATATATATATATATATATATATATATATATATATATATATATATATATATATATATATATATATATATATATATATATATATATATATATATATTATCAAAAGGTCAAACAAAGCTGTTCTTCCAGCCTTCAGAAGAAGATGAAGGACAATACACTGTCTGATGTCATGTCCTAACTGTGAAACACCAGGATGACAATGTATAGTCAGACCAGAGAGCAAACCCAGACAAGATAGCCCAAAGGTGAGTGCACTACCTTTGAGTGATCTTGCCAACCAAAGCATAAGTGGAGTCATTACACTCTACTTTCCTGGTGGCGTGTCCAAGGTAATACTTTCATTTTGAAATAATTCACAAAAGGAGAGCACCCATTAGAACTTGGCTTGACTAGTTGTGACCGGGTGTTGGAGGAAAGATACAGGTTAGACATTTTAGATCTCAGATGGAATGATGCTTTGGTTTGTCAAAGAAAACAAAGTCTTTATTTCAAATTTACACAATTTTCCCAGATTACCGTAAATATATCCTTAACTAAGCATGTACACAAGCTAACAGTTCAGCAAAATGTATCGGCACAATCTGAATTCTGAAACTTGAGCAGTAGAGGCTGTTGCAACTAATTTACAACAAAGGAGTCAATGATAGACTTGATGGTAGACTAAGCACTGAAGTCAGTTCTAAACAAAGTCGAGGCACATGGAAGAGCTAGAACACAAAACATGAACAGAAAGAGCACAATTGAAAGAGGGGAAACACCAACAGCAGGTTAGAGGTACACAGCAGATGTTTGGTTGAGATGAGTAGTTAGAAAAGAGTCATTGAAGATCGAGTGGAAATATTTCTGTTCAGAATATGTTTTTCAAATTATTGAAGTAATATTTGATTTTAAGGTGTATGCTGGGCCTTTAATCCTCAGCTTCGATGGAGGAGCTAAGTGATGATGGATTAACAACTGCTGTGGATGAAGATGAGAATCGGCCAGACAACATTCTGCGGCGGCTGGTTTACATTCTTAAGTTCACCTGGGTGTTGCTTCTGGCTCTTGTCGATGGTATTGTGGATTCTCTAAACTCTTTGGCGCAGGATTCAATCAACATATCACGTGTACTGCGCATCGAACGATGCATGCTGGCCCACGAAGCTAAAATGGTCAGCACCTACCCTTTTGGGGGGGATCTACTTTGTTTATGCGGCTGATTCTGTGCTTCTTTCTGTGTATAATCCCTCATTGAATTGGATTATTTGGATCCCTTGGGTATTTGTATTAAATACCTTTGCTGTAAGAACTTTACCATAAGATTGTGGTTCAATTTGTTACAATCATGCTGCATCTGCACGATCACATGAACTCCCTGCCAGAATGATCCCCGGAATATCACCACTGACTGAAGTCATCACAGTGTATTCAGAAGAGTCAAAATTCTGTCTGCTAAACCTTCAGAATGAGGCTACTTTAGATCGTTCCAAATCATGGGCCCCGTGATGACATTGCCAAAACATTATCGGTTACATCATGTGGACTTCTTGCTCAAAGAGTCATGAGGTGACGGTCACCATTTTGGCCTGTCTTTACAAATCAGCACATAATTGCTCATTATTACAAGTGTTTGACACAGATAAGTGAGTTCCCAATTTCTTAACCATATCTAAGCCAATAAGTGTGTGTGTGTGTGTGTGTGTGTGTGTGTGTGTGTGTGTGTGTGTGTGTGTGTGTGTGTGTGTGTGTGTGTGTGTGTGTGTGTGTGTGTGTGTGTGTGTGTGTGTCCTCCATAACCCCATCACCATGAAACTTATCAGACTGACACTTTGCATGCCTACTAAGGCAAATCCAAGGAAGTGCAGGACTGGAAATTGGGTGTTTGGGTTAATTAAAACACCCCTTGTGAAGATAATTAACGGCCTTATTTAATTATATCCTTTATCAAGCACCATCCTCAGCTACCGCTCTCTATCCGGGATCTTAAAGCGTATATTGGGTTACCTCGCTGGGGTCTGAAGCCACCATGTTTTTTGGCCGACTCAACCATGTCTGGCTATGAATCTCTGGGTACATTGCAATGCTTATAAATGCCTGGAGATGCCAGCACCCATGGCTATATTTCATTTCCGCACGTGCCATAACCTGGAAAATCGCTTAAACTAAGCTGAATTACAAAATTTAAGCTTCAGACTTGAACTTGGCCGCAGTTCCGACTGCTAAAAAAAGGAAGTGTTCGTTTGTCCAATTAAGACATTGCTTGGGCATGTCTGGGTGCACGGGTTTATATGACCGATGGCAATGTGTAATCGCTTGCCAAGCCAGGCGTTCTGTTGGAGTGCTTGCTTGAGTGCATAAACCACTTTGCAAGTGCTCACCAAGCTGTTTGATTGTTCACTAGAAGTAAGACCTATCACTTCGCTGATGGAAATCTTTGCAGAATTCCTAAAAAATGGAATAAAAATTCGCATTGAAATTCATTTTTTACTCCTGTTCAAACGATTATATTTAGTGAAGAAGAGATTAAGGAATGTGCAAAAACTGGAACTTCATTTGTCACAACGCCGTGTTATCCAACCTGCTTTTACAATCCATGTTGATAGAGTCAACGGGAGGTTCTTTTTTTGCCGGCAATTACGTACGTAGTTTACTTTTTCCTGTTTTATGCGATCTGCTTTCATGACAAAATATCATAATAAATATACAAATAGTTTCTGCAATATATTAATACTCGACCGTGGCTCAAAACGAAGAGGTACGTTGACAGCACAAACGGTCAGTCTTCGTGGGTTTTTTGTGCATGGGTTGGGGCACGCAGGCAGGTAGGCCTTTGTCAGGTAGATAACATGGGTTTTAATTTTAACATGCTCCCCTCATGCTCCCTTCTCTTCCTCCTCCTCCCCTCAAGCTGCATTCTTCTCCTCCCCTCACGCTGCCTTCTTCCCTTCCCCTCACGCTGCCTTCTTCTCCTCCCCTCATGCTGCCTTCTTCCCCTCCCCTCACGCTGCCTTCTTCACCTCCCCTTACGCTGCCTTCTTCTCCTCCCCTCACGCTGCCTTATTCTCCTCCCCTCATGCTGCCTTCTTCCCCTCCCCCATGCCCCCTTCTCCTCCCCTCCTGCTGTCTTCTCCTCCTCCCCTCATGCTGCCTCTTTCTCCTCCCCTCAAGCTGTCTTCTTCTCCTCCCCTCATGCTGCCTTCTTCTCCTCCCCTCATGCTGCCTTCTTCTCCTCCCCTCATGCTGCCTACTTCTCCTCCCCTCACGCTGCCTTCTCCTCCTCCCCTCATGCTGCCTTCTCCTCCTCCCCTCATGCTGCCTTCTCCTCCTCCCCTCATGCTGCCTTCTCCTCCCCTCAAGCTGCCTTCTTCCCCTCCCCTCCCGCTGCCTTCCTCCCCTCCCCCATTCCCCCTTCTCCTCCTCCCCTCATGCTGCCTTCGTCCCCTCCCCTCAAGCTGGCTTCTTCCCGGCCCTTCACGCTGCCTTCTTCTCCTCCCCTCATGCTGCCTTCTCCTCCTCCCGTCATGGTGCCTTCTTCTCCTCCCCTCAAGCTGCCTTCTTCTTCTCCCCTCAAGCTGCCTTCTTCTCCTCCCCTCATGCTGCCTTCTTCTCCTCCCCTCATGCTGCCTTCTCCTACTCCCCACATGCTGCATTCTCTCCTCCCCCAAGCTGCCTTCTTCTCCTCCCCTCAAGCTGCCTTCTTCTTCTCCCCTCAAGCTGCCTTATTCCCCTCCCCTCACGCTGCCTTCTTCTCCTCCCCTCAAGCTGCTTTCTTTTCCTCCCCTTAATTTGCTTTCTTCTCCTCCCCTCAAGCTGCCTTCTTCCCCTCCCCTCAAGCTGCCTTCTTCCCCTCCCCTCATGCTGCCTTCTTCTCCTCCCCTCAAGCTGCCTTCTTCTCCTCCCCTCAAGCTGCCTTCTTCCCCTCCCCTCACGCTACCTTCTTCCCCTCCCCTCACGCTGCCTTCTTCCCCTCCCCTCACGCTGCCATTCTCCTCCTCCCCTCATGCTGCCTTCTCCTCCACCCCTCATGCTGCCTTCTCCTCCTCCCCTCATGCTGCGTTCTTCTCCTCCCCTCATGCTGCCTTCTCCTCCTCCCCTCATGCTGCCTTCTTCTCCTCCCCTCAAGCTGCCTTCTTCCCCTCCCCTCACACTGCCTTCTTCTCCTCCCCATCAAGCTGCTTTCTTCTCCTCCCCTCAGGCTGCCTTCTTCCCCTCCCCTCACGCTGCCTTCTTCTGCTCCCCACAAGCTGCGTTCTTCTCCTCCCCTCACGCTGTCTTCTTCCCCTCCCCTCATGCTGCCTTCTCCTCCTCCCCTCATGCTGCCTTCTTCTCCTCCCCTCATGCTGCCTTCTCCTCCTCCCCTCATGCTGCCTTCTTCTCCTCCCCTCAAGCTGCCTTCTTCCCCTCCCCTCACACTGCCTTCTTCTCCTCCCCTCAAGCTGCTTTCTTCTCCTCCCCTCAGGCTGCCTTCTTCCCCTCCCCTCACGCTGCCTTCTTCTCCTCCCCACAAGCTGCGTTCTTCTCCTCCCCTCACGCTGTCTTCTTCCCCTCCCCTCATGCTGCCTTCTCCTCCTCCCCTCATGCTGCCTTCTTCTCCTCCCCTCAAGCTGCCTTCTTCCCCTCCCCTCACGCTGCCTTCTTCCCCTTCCCTCACGCTGCCTTCTTCCCCTCCCCTCACACTGCCTTCTTCTCCTCCCCTCAAGCTGCTTTCTTCTCCTCCCCTCAGGCTGCCTTCTTCCCCTCCCCTCACGCTGCCTTCTTCTCCTCCCCACAAGCTGCGTTCTTCTCCTCCCCTCACGCTGTCTTCTTCCCCTCCCCTCATGCTGCCTTCTCCTCCTCCCCTCACGCTGCCTTCTTCCCCTCCCCTCACGCTGCCTTCTTCCCCTCCCCTCACGCTGCCTTCTTCCCCTCCCCTCACGCTGCCTTCTTCCCCTCCCCTCACGCTGCCTTCTTCCCCTCCCCTCACGCTGCCTTCTTCCCCTTCCCTCACGCTGCCTTCTTCCCCTCCCCTCACGCTGCCTTCTTCCCCTCCCCTCACGCTGCCTTCTTTCCCTCCCCTCAAGCTGCCTTCTCCCACTCCCCTCATGCTGCCTTCTTCCCCTCCCCTCACGCTGCCTTGTTCCCCTCCCCTTACGCTACCTTCTTCCCTTCCCCTTACGCTGCCTTCTCCTCCTCCCCTCACACTGCCTCCTTCCCCTCCCCTCATGCTCCCTTCTCCTCCTCCCCTCACGCTGTCTTCTTGCCCTCCCCTCATGCTTCCTCCTCCTCCTCCTCCTCCTCCTCCTCCTCCTCCTCCTCCTCCTCTGGGAGCTTTGACTGGGAACAGGCCGCAACAGTTTCTTAATGATAGTTGTTTTTTTTTTGTTTCACTTTCCCCAATCATATTATCAAATACCTGATCATCATACCTACAAATCACTGGATATATTGCAATGCTTATAAACACCTGGAGATGCCAGCATTCGTGGCTTTATTTCATTTCCATACATGCCATAACCTCTAGAATCTCTCCATCTGAGCTGAATTTCAAAACATAAACTCCGGAATTGACTTGTCAGCTGTTCCAACTGCTAAAAAAAAAGTTCATTTGTCCAATTCGGACATTGCTTGGCATTCCGAGCATCCCCGGGTGCATGGTGTTAGTATGCCTGATCTGCGATCGCTAATTGCTTGCCAAGCCAGCCGTACCTTATCACCTGTTTCATTGGAGTGCTTGCTTGATTACTTAACCCACTTGGTGAGCTTGATTGTTTGTTTCCAAGCCGTGGCCTGACACGGCAAAAATATTCGCACTGTCACTGAACATATCAATCGACTTGAACAATGTTCAGGCCCGATTCGCCGGCGTTTGGCCCCATGTTGCCGCGCATGCAGTCCCTCGGGTGGTGGCTCACTCGGTGAAAATGTGCCATTTTATTTTGACGTTTCCTTTTTTGTACAATCTTCTTTCTTATTATTACTGATCACTTCGACATAGATAGATACATATTTTTAAAAGTTAAATGTTTTGTTTTTAAAAGTTTCTTCAACCCTTTCGTAGGAGTGACTTGCTTGGAGCACTCGTCAACTTTCAATCCCCTCATGCTGCCTTCCCTTCCATTCACGCTGCCTTCCCTTCCCCTCCCCTCACACTTGCATTCTCCCAAAGCCCCTCTCCTCTCCACCCGTATGAACATCTCTGGGTGGTCTCCGCATGCTGTATTAACATACTGTTTTAACATCCCACATTTCCTTCAATCCTGTACTACCCTCCAAATTTCCCCCTCAAGTCCCCCTACTAAACGCAAGTCCAGAACCCCTTCCACTCCTGCTTACCTCCTCCCAAACCTCCTTCCTCTCCCCTCTTCCCCCTCCTCTCTTCCCCATATGCCTCACCCCACGTCCCTCACTGAGTTTATTGCAACGTTTGTTGAGGTGTTGCTCTCCCCATCCCCCTTTTTCCTTCCACTTTCCCACTTCTTAACCCTCCCATTCCTCATCCTCTCCGAGCTACCCCTTCCACACCCTCTCCTAGCACCCCACCCCTCCTCCCTCCCCTCTCCTTTATTCTCTCTATGCTCTCCCTCCTCTTCCTCCCCTGCCTCCTCATTCTCTCCTCTCTTCTTCCTCCCTTCTCTCTCTCTCCCTTCTCTCTCTCTCTCTCTTTTTCTCTTTCTCTCTCTCTTTCTCTTTCTCTTTCTCTTTCTCTTTCTCTTTCTCTTTCTCTTTCTCTTTCTCTTTCTCTTTCTCTTTCTCTTTCTCTTTCTCTTTCTCTTTCTCTCTCCCACTGCCTCTTCCCTCTCACCCCCTCTCTCCTATTATCTCTCTCTCTCTCTCTCTCTCTCTCTCTCTCTCTCTCTCTCTCTCTCTCTCTCTCTCTCTCTCTCTCTCTCTCTCTCTCTCTCTCTCTCTCTCTCTCTCTCTCTCTCTCTTTGACACACACATACACATGTGATACAAATGATACAAATATAGCATGCAGTATCAGTGATTTAGCAAGATGTTATGTTGTGATTTTACATGCAGGTGAGTCACAGGTAGAGGTTTGGTTTTGCTTATTTTCATGCACCTGCCTCATAGGGTAAGATTCCAACTAAAGACAGCATCAACAATTACTACAAAGCACAAATCCTGGCACGTTCACGGGACTGCTCCATCGATGGCGATGATGGCCCACTCGGCCAGAGAGTGAGTCCTAGAACACCTTTGGGTCCTGGCTTGCATCCTACCGGCAGTCGCCACTCTCTGCTCACTGCAGACAGTAGTCCATCCAGGTGTGTTCTTTGCCAATGGTTGAACCTTTTTGTCTTGCACAATCTGTATGCATGCATGATTGAAAGTCATTTCGTCAGTTTATAACAACATCCCATTGTTCCTTCCTGGCAGCTGCATAACTGAAGCGACCATGCTTTGGTCTCGGCAGACTGCAGAGGGCAAGTTGGGAATTGGAACGAGACCTGTGGGTGAACAACAAAGGCCCCAACTTCATCGTGCCATGAACATTGATGGGTCCACCTCCTCAATTGATAGCAGCAGCCAGCTACTCAGGTAGATGTTTTTATCCTTAATTTCTACCAAAATTGTTTTTTCTGTCGTTTATTTTAACACACTTGATCTTCTCTATAGTTCTTTGAGAGTGATTTTAGTTTTTCATTTATTTTTATTGGAAAGAAGCCATTACTCAGGTCCAATGTTTTGACCCACCAATTGGTCTTCACCTGTGACTGTGCATGTATTTCGTGCCAGTGGTTAACTTCCTTACAAAGGGGTTGTGGTGGAGGGAAGAGGTGGTGGGGATCACGACTTCAATATGCAGATGGTGAGACAATATTGTTTTAATCATAAAATTGCACATGACACTTAGTGTGGTTAGGCACGTGTGTGGGTAGAAATGTCTTTTTTGTTATATATTTCTTACGATCAGATGAGCATGCCCACAAAGGTGGTAGTAACCACACCATGAGTCACGGAGATGGTTGCATCATGGATTCTGATTGGTTGGAGAAAACAACCTGTTTAACCAAATAAAGGTTAAACAAGACTCATCTCATAATCTTGGTCAAAGAAAACGAAGTCTTTATTGATAATCTACACAATTTTCCCACATTACCATAAACCTATCCTTAACTAAGCATGTACACAAAGCAACAGTTCAGCAAAATGCATCAGCACAATCTGAATTCTGAAACAAGAGCAGAAGAGACTGGTGCAACTGATTTACAATGAAGGAGTCAATGATAGAATTGATGGTAGAGTAAGCAGTGAAGGCACTTGCAAGTAAATTACAAGGAATGCGATTGTGAATCGGATGATGAAGCTGTACGAGAAGATGATGCCATAAGATGAGTAGCACACTGGTGCTGTGAAGCGATGCTTTGCTTAGCATCTCTTTGCAAAGCTTACCGGTTTAAATGAATGACATCAGCCTCACTATGAGGAATGATCACCTCCACCTCATTGTAGTGATTCAGTGGTGTGACAAACAGTCCAATAGGTGCTCATTATCCTTGCAGATACAGCATGCCCCAACAAAGGTCTCCACTGAAACCCAGACTCCAATGAATGCAGTTACCTCTGACCTCTGACCACATCATTGTTATGAAGGGAAAATCCACCCCAAACACACCACAACATGATACCAAAAAAGCAAATACCAGCTTCTCCTTTCCTGCTCCTTCTGTCTGTTGTTGTCATTTGTCTCTCAATCCATGCACTTTTATGTCCAGCATTAAGATACATATACCCACAAAGTGGTTTCAATGTATGTGGAGCTACCCGAAAAACTTTGTTGAGAAGAGGCAAAGAGAGAGGAAAGGTCAGCACCAGTTATCAAGTAGCTCCACATCCATTGAGAGTAGTTTGTGCTAATGTGTATCTTGCTGTACTTGAAGAAGCATCAACAACTGTACCTTAAGCTTGGTCATTCTCAATATCTCCACTAGATCGTTGTCCATCACATGGAGAACATACCCTGAGGTGCACAGCATCATTTTTTGGAGAGATTAGGATATCTTCCTCGACTGCTTCTATTTCTAACAGTACCTGTAATATTCACAGCAATAAATAAATGAAAAGACTGAAGTGTGTTCGACTCACTTAATCGGCACTCAACGTGATGCCTTGGAAACCCACTACCGGTGTGCATGCCCCAGAACAGCATTCCGATTGGATGCACAAGGCAAGTCCAAACATACAGCGAATGAAGGTGGGTCAACTTCCAAAGTGGGATGACGTAATTAGCGTAGGCGTAATTGTACGTTATGTGATAGTTCCAGTTTCACGTATCCTCCTCAAAATCTTGCACCCACCTCCTGCTGAGACATGGTCGGCATGCAACTTGCCGCATGGAGTCGCCTTCACCACCTAAGGCTTTGGTTTCTATCTACTTGTCACGTGATATTTTCCTCACAGGCCCCATAGTAGTGACTGCACATTCACCACAATTCAGTGATATCAGCACCTGTATTTTTGCAGTCCTTCCTCTGCAGGTGTGGCACTTTCTGGTTTCCATGCAAGGTGAGATCACATGATGAAGCAAAGTTAAATGGCATCGTATCGGGTCATGGCAGGAAGAAGTTGGTTGTGGTACATGTGGTGTATGGGCGGAGCTTGTATTGTATGGGCGGAGCCCCGAGTCACGGATGGTGATGGTCACGTGGTTGTGGCTTCATATGTCCCGACTCGCCTGCAAGGGACTCGTTGCACCAGTAGCACCAGTAGCAGCGTGTGGTATCATTAGCAGTGTCATGTAGGTCGTGTGCCTATAGAGTACATCGAATGCATAATAAAGCGGAGTTATGGGCATCCTACGCCCACCCTCTCGCTCGAGGCAATAAAGCGGAGTTGTGTTACCCTCCGGCTCATGTCTGCCTGTTCGCACCTCTGCCACGACACTACAGTTGGGTGACGAGGATGTTTCGGATCGACCGTGCAGAGTGCCTGTTTTCCTCGGCATTGACTTTGAGTCGTTGCCGGGACAATTGGATTGTCGGGCGCACAGAGTGCCGGGAGAATCAGCGCAGCTCGCGCGGTACGAGTTCGACCACCTGGCGAGGAGCCCAGGGAAGCACATCGCGAGTTTCGCCGCACGGGTGAGGCATCTCGCCGTCGCCTGCGAATTCACGTCGAGTGGACGGCAGGCCAGGCTCGAAGATCGTTTTATTTCTGGTTGGCAAGAGTCGGAATTGGTTTCTACAATGCCACGGCTAAAGGACGAGGACATTACATTCAACTCAGAAGCGGCGTAGCCCGTCGCACAGACTCTGAGGGATGTCCGGCCCCTCGATGGCCAGAGCATGACAGGTGGTCCAGAGGTCCGCACAGTGTACCAAGCGCCCACGGCCGCACGCACAGTCTTTGGTGCGGGTCGTGGCCAAACGTTGCAACGCGGCCAGTCGGACGACGATCTAAACACTCAGGCACATCTACAGCTGGTACGATGTTTTGTGCATGACGTATAGTACGTTTTTACATCCCGGGTCGAGATCTGCAGCCTGGGCAAGGTTTTGTGGATGGAACGCCGATCGTGTTTCGAGTTGAGACCGGAGCGGCGGTGTCGATCATAAGCGAGCGCACCGCTTGTGCACTCCCCGGTCTACGCCTTTTCAGGTCTACCCTCGCGTTGCACACGTATACAGGTGAAGCGCTACCAGTGGTTGGCAGGGCACACGTCTTGGTCGCCCATCAAGGTCAACGGGTTGCGCTCTCGCTGTTCGTGGTGCGAGGGGAGGGGCTCGCCCTTTTGGGTCGGAGCTGGTTGGCCCGCATTCAACTTCCTGGACGGCGCCAGTCATTCACCTTGGACGTCCCGTGCCGAGCCGATTAGAGTGTCGGTGGGAGGAGGTTCCTGTTTCGGAGTTCGTACCTCCAGGTGCGCCTGTGTCTCCTTCGGGCCCCGTACCTCCGTTTGGGCCCGGGCCTCCCTCGAGACCCGAGGGCGAGGTCCCGGTGGCAGGGGCCACGGCGATACAACGTTGGTGTCCGTTCATTGCTTCCTGCAACTACGATATATGGTTCCGGAACAACGGGGAGCATGCCAGCTGCGACGGGCTCTCGTGCTTGCGTTGCGCGGAGGGTCCACCTTCATCTCGATCAACCAACCGGGTTGATGTGTTGGCACTGTGCCAAGTTCAAAGCGAACTGGTCGCATTGAAGAAGTTCGCGGAGCACGACCATCGACAGTGTCCTCTTCGACGTTCCGATGAGTACCTGCACGCAAGTCGCCTCAACGTCGTGACAACCAAGAGGCTTTCGCGCAGCCTGGTTCATGATTTGTTAATTGTTGTATGTTTGATTCTCGCAGCACGAGCGATTAAGCTTAGCGTTATATAAGCAAATGCGACAGTCCGCGTGTGAGCAAAATATGTTTGATTGGAATCAATGCTTTCTTTGATGTGAAGAACTTGCGGACGATCGTTGCGAAGAAAGAGGTCTTCCCGATCCCGGTCCTCGATGACCGTCCGCAGTTCGCTGCACTCTCATGTGTTAGAATTTTATACTGTAGGAACGCACTGTATGTAAAGAGAAGTTTGCATCTGCGCAGACGATGTTTTTGCTGCTTTATGACACTGCTGTGCATCCAGTCAACGCTGATCGTCTGTATGGACGTGCGTTGAGGTCTCGGCTGGATTTGCTGCGACCTAAGGGGTCGGTGGCAGGGGCGGTGTTGCACCCGTCGTTGGTGCGCGGTTTTGGTGTGGGACAGCTGGCAATGCAGCCGGCTAATTGCCTGGTTCGAGTTGATGGCGGGGAGCCGGGGCAGGTTCGCTGTTCAGCGTCACCCCCACCCCTGATATTGCCAAGGTCAGACGTGCCTGGTGCCATGGAGCACAGACCTCTGATCTCGCCAAGATCAGCCGCGCTGGCGCCCGCGGGGCTTGCAGGCTCGGGGTGTTTACCTGATTCGGTCCTGTCTGAGGGAGGTGTGCCAACTTGTTGACCGGGGGCATTTGATGGTGCCGGGGGAGGTTCGCTTGGGGTGTCATCCCGACCTCGCCGGAAGGCATATAAGCATGAGCCACCTGGGGGCGCTTCTACAGTCCACTGCATTTGGAATTCAACTCACTCACACCAACACGGTATATGATGTGATGGGGATAGAAGGGTGTATTATGTGCCAGATTACAACAACGGCATTCATGTTACAGGTTGTGCGGATGAAGCACGCTTTTCTTTTGGGCCATCTCATCTGGATTTGATTCTCAGCCCGACCATTAACCCAGGGTTAGATCAAGTGACGTGGTACTTGGAGGATTTTACATGGTTGATGTCATTTTGTTCTTCTGCTTTTTTTTATGTCGTAGTATGCTTTGCCAATTATGCTTGTCATTATAATTGTCATTTTATGATCATACTTTTAGGAGGGAGGAGTGTAGTGTATGGGCGGAGCATGTATTGTATGGGCGGAGCCCCGAGTCATGGATGGTGGTGGTCACGTGGTTGTGGCTTCATATGTCCCGACTCGCCCGCTTGGGACTTGTAGCACCAGTAGCAGCGTGTGGTATCATTAGCAGTGTCTTGTAGGTCGTGTGCCTGTAGAGTGCATCGAGTGTGTAAAAAAAAAGCGGAGTTACGGGCATCCTACGCCCACCCTCTCGCTCGAGGCAATAAAGCGGAGTTGTGTTACCCTCCGGCTCGTGTCTGCCTGTTCGCACCTCTGCCACGACACTACAGTACATATAGGAGCAAATTATGTCGGGAAAGTTTACTCTGTGATTTTGAAAAATGGATACAGGTTATTGAGTAAGCATTTTAAAAGCAAAGGATTGTGTGGTCATGTTTTCTGGGATACTCCCAAGATTAGGAAACGATGTAGAAATGATGTGCAGAGTGATAGATATCAACCAATGGCTGGAAGAATGGTGTAGGGAGGAAGGTTTTACATTTAGGAAGCAGTGGGAATCATTTCAGGGACAAAGGGAGTGTTTCCGGAACGATGGCCGTGTGTTAAATAGAAAGGGGGCAGCAAGGTTTGCAGTGGGAGTTGAGGAAGGAATTGAGGCTTTTTTTTCGGTCAGTGGAGGGTGGAAAAGGTATTAAGGAAGGAAGGATTATGGAATTGTGATGAGTAACTCCAGGAAAGAAAATAAAATTTAAAAAATTAAAATAAAAGTAAAAGTTAAAAAAAGGGAAAACTTAAACATATTCTATACCAATGCCAGAAGTTTAAATAATGAGATGGAAGAGCTTGAAGCCAAAGTAGATAGCGAGGAATACGATATAGTTGCAGTGAGTGAGACATGGTTTAAGGAGGAGAGTAACTGGAGGACAGGATTTTGAAGGCTTCAAGGTGTATCGATGTGATACGAAGGAGAGAATGAGGAGGAGTAGCAATCTGGGTAAAGGACAGCATTACATCAAGAGAAAGGGGTGACATTAAGGAAGGAATAAATGTGGAGGATTCTGTTTGGGGAGAGATTAGAGATTGTTAAAACAGTAAGATACTGGAAGGATGATTTTATTGGGCTCTGGGTGTGAAGGAAGAGGAGGAAGGAGGAGTACATTAATAATTCAAAAGGGCATGTGGTAAGAGAAGAGTATTGATAATGGGGGATTTTAACTTGCCAGGGATAGATTGGGTCCAAGAACAGGGAAAGGGAAGAGTAGATGAGGATTTCAAAGTTTTAGTCCAGGATAGCTTTTTAACCAAGTTTATAGATAAGCGCACTCAGGGGAGTGCAATGTTAGACCTCCTTTCATGTAACGATCCCAATATGGTGGAGGAGGTGTAGGTAGGGGAGCATTGAGGAGCAAGTGACCATAACATTGTGTGCGCAAAGACTCTGTTAAGGGTTAGCATTCAGGATAGTAGGGTAAGGCTGTTAGATTTCAGGAAGGCAAACCTTGAGAGTGTGGGAAGAGAGTTGGCTGATGTAGATTGTGAGACTCTAACAAGAGGACAATCAGCATCAGAGAAATGGGAAACCTTCAAGGAACAAATGTGTAGACCTTCAATGACCGAACATTCCAATGAGGTGTAAAACTAGATGCAGAAAGAAGCCATGGTGGTTGAGTAGTGAGATAAGGAATGATATTAAGGAGAAGCAGAAGGTATTTATTGGGTTTAAAATAACAGGACTGGAGTTAGATTTATATCGCTGTCGGAGTAAACAGAGGCAAGTGAAGAAAATCACTCGGCAAGCCAAAAGAGATTATGAGAAGGACATGCCAAAGAATATTAAACATAATAACAAGGCTTTCTTTAAGTATATCAGGGGAAAAGAACAGGTTAGGACCAGTGTGGGCCCATTCACGAATAGCATCGGGAGAGTGGCAGGCTTATTAAACAGGTATTTTGCTTCAACTTTTACACACAAACAGTCAGGAGAATTGCCAATAGCTGAGAGTATCTATCGAGGAGGTGAGGAGGGCTTTTACAGAAGATCCAGGTGGGATTGGAGGGAGTAAAGGAACAGCTGAGTAATCTAAGAGAAGATAAGGCTCCGGCTCCAGATAATATGCACCTGAGAGTATCGAGGGAAGTGGCTGAGCAGGTAGGCGAGAGTTCACTGGACACAGGACACGTACCGGAGGATTTGGAGACTAGCAAATGTAACACCATTATTTAAGAAAGGATCCACAGAAGAATTGGGAAACTATAGACCTGTTAGTTTGACTTCAGTTGTGGGGAGTGTTGAAGACATTAATTAAGGACCAGATGAGGAACCATTTAAATAAATACAAACTAATTAAAGGTAGTCAGCATGGGTTTACCAAAGGTAGTTCTTGTCTAACAAATCTTTTGGAGTTCTATGAGGCAGTGTCTGATGGGTGGATGAGGGAATGGTAGTGGACATATCTAGAGTTTAAGAATGCATTTGATAAGGTACCACATCAGAGGTTGTTAGCCAAAGTGAGGGCTTGTGGAGTGGCTGGTCAGGTCGCGAATTGAATTGCAAACTGGTTTCGTGATAGGAAGCAAAGAGTTTCTGTGAGTGGGAGGATGTCTTACTGGGAGGATGTCAGGAGCAGGGTACCTCAGGGATCAGTACTCGGACCATTACTATTCATTATTTCCATCAATTATTTGAACAGTGGAGTGAAGAGTAAGCTTTCCAAATTTGCAGATGACACAAAGCTTGGAGGTGAGGTGGATAGCAGAGGAGGTGGTGATCAGATTCAGGAGAGTATTAATACTTACATAGATTGGGTAAAAGATTTGCAGATGTAATTTAACCTGAGCAAGTGTAAGGTGTTGGGGATTTTTAAGAACAATGAAAATAGATTACAGGATGTAAGGGGTAATTTTGGAGCGTGTCACACAGAGAAGGATCTGGGGGTGGTAATAGATATGGGAGGTAAGCAGGCAGCACAGTGCCAGGCAACTATAGGTAAAGCAAATAGGGTTTCAGTTGGTATTCAGAGGGGAAAATTTATAAATCAAAAGAGGTGTTAGCATTGTACAGGAATTTAGTGAGGGCCACATATAGAATATTGTGTGCAGTTCTGGTCACCACAACTCAGGAAGGACATAGATGCAATTGAGTGGGTTCAGCCTGGGGCTACTAGATTGATTCCGGGCCGAGCTATACTCAGCTATGAGGATCGGCTTAAGGAGACAGGGGTTTATACACTAGAAAGGAGGTGGTTACGAGGAGATATGATGGAGATGTTATATATTTTGAAAGGTAGAGATAAAATAAGTGCAGATGAATTATTTTGCAGAGTCGACAGTGACAGAACAAGGGGCCATAGCCTGAGAGTAAAGAAGAGGAGAGTTAAGACGGTAGCGAGGCAGGGAACTTTTACTCAAGGAGTAGTTAATGCATGGAATGGACTCCCTGGAAAGGTAGTGACAGCAGAAAAAGTAGACAAGTTTAAAATAGAATTAGATAGGTACCTGGAAGTTATGGAGATAGAGGGGTATGGGGATGTTGGCAGGACTTTTGGACAGCCTGAGCATTGATGGGTGATTGTGTGCTTGTGTACGGAATGTTTTGTGGGTGTCTTGTCAAGGGGTGGTGTGTTCTTGATGTTATGTGTTTCTCACCCAAGAACCGCCTTTGCCCACTCTGGAAAGAAAAGAAAAAAAATACTATAAAAAAACATTTAGCATTTTTCATTTTATTTTAAATATATTGGTGTGGTGTTGATGTGGTGTAGGAAGGATGGCCCAAATGGCCTCCTCTTGCATCTCAATTCCTGATGCATCCTTGTGATGTGTAACACAAGGGAATGAATGAACTGGATTGAGTGAACAAATTTATTCTGTAACATCATTTCCAATCACACCCTCTATTTCCTCCCATTGTTGCCCCACCTCAGTGAGGGGACACAATGCACACCGTTGTTTTCCCGCCAAGGAACTGGTGACACTATCGAGGAAGACTCAGATGGGGAGATGGAGAGAGATCCCCAGAAGGACGTGCACACAGATGGCGGAGAGACCCCTGCTGACATTCCAAGCAGTGAAATTCCTTTGGACTGTCCCAGATCTCCATCCTCTTCAGCATTTCCTCCAAACATTGCTCCAATTCCAGTTCCACTTGTACACCACTCCTCTGACGACGATGCCACTGAGGACCACACTTCTTTGGATTCATCTCCTTCTTCAGCATGTTTCCCTTCAGTATTTCCTCAATTAGAATTCAGAGACCATCTGACAGAATCTCTACCCATGGAGTTAACTTCCAGAGCCTCCCCTTCACAGTCTTCACCTTCTGAAATTCCTTCAGCAGAATTGAAATCCTCTGAATTACCTTCTTCAGCGTTTCCTCCATCAGGATTTTCTCCTTCTGAATTGCCCTATCCAGAATCTTCTCCTTCACATCATCCTCCTGGATACAATCCATCAGAATTTTCCTCCACCGATCCTCTTTTTCAATCCTCTCCAAGAGAATTTCCTCCATTGCAATTTGCTTTTGGAAGATCAGAGATTAATTCAGATGAACCTCCAAATGACTTTCCTTTTCCACAATTGCAGTCAACTTCTGATGAGGAAACTGCTGCCAGTTTGAGTGAGGACATTCTGCTTCAACAGACCCCAGTGGGGTTTCCACTTGGTGAGACCCCAACCGAGCTGCCTTTTGCAAATGAAGTACCACCAACCTACAGCAAAGCAGCGAGTCTGGACTGCCTCACCATTGGAAGTGGGAGTGATGGATTATTGAAGACTCCTGGGAGTGTAGAACAGGCCCTCTTCCCCCCAACCGATGAGCTCACAGCCAGTGAGCTCCTACTGAACAAGTGATTCTCACATTCATCATTCTTTACATGCCATAACTCACCAATGCACGTCGCTGCCATCAACAACACGTATACATGTCATAAATCAACAACATGTATACATGTCATAACTCAACGACACAGGTCTGCATATCTAACTTAATGACCCATGTGTACATGTCATAACTTAACGATCCATGTGTACATGTCATAACTCAATGACACATGTCTACACATCATAACTCAACACATGTTTATATGCCATGACTCAATGACACATGTCTACATGTCATACCTCAACAATTCACATCAACATCCTCAACACATGTGTACGTGTCATAACTCAACGACACATGCCTACATGTCATAACTTAATGACCCATGTGTACATGTCATAACTCAATGACACATGTCGACATGTCATAACTTAATGACCCATGTGTACATGTCATAACTCAATGACTCGTGTACATATTGTAACTCGATGACACATGTCTACATGTCATAACTCAACACATGTGTACATATAACTCAACACATTTGTACATATCATAACTCAACACATGTGTACATGTCATAACTCAATGACACATGTGTACATGTCATACCTTAACAATTCACATCAACATCCTCAACACATGTGTCCATGCCATAACTCACCAATACATGTTTGCTTGTCATAACTTACCAACTCCCTTGAAATGCCAAAAATTAGCAACACTCAAAACCAACCTTCCATCTTATGTTACTCCACTTGGATATATCGTGCATCACATTTTACTCAAACACATCCATTATCTTCATATTTTCCATCACATTTCTTGTGCTCATCTTCCTCTACTCATATCTTGCATCTAAATTTACTTTACCACCACATGCCTTATCCCCATTTTACTCAACCACATTCCCTATCTCATGATGTTGCAATGGATATAATGTTCGAGAAATGTTGACATTATTTAAACTTAAGAACACAATGGTAATGTCCTCACCACCCCTCACCAGAATGTTCTATGATGAGGACCTCGAGGCATCTGACCGCTTCTATGAGAGTCAGACCCGCTTCCTTAAGGTCTTCTTTGGCCTCTACAACACCGTCGTAGCACGTTCACAGATGCTCTGCTTTTTTGTCATTATTCTCAATCACGTTGTCTCAGCTTCATGCGTAACCCTGGTGCTTCCCATTTTGATTTTCTTGTGGGCCATGTTGTCCATGCCACGTCCCAGCAAGCACTTCTGGATGACTACGATTCTCTACACCGAGGTACGCTTACAGGACTGAGCGGTTCTCAATTCCCAAATTGATTTAAAACAGATATTCATACATTATGCAAAGCATTAAAAACACATTATAATGATAAATATAATAATAACATGTTCAATGTGTGGTTGTAAAGTATGACGTCTGTAATGCAAAACAAATGCACTCTTTATAATCACAAAATAGTTTTTGAAAAGTTCTGTAGTTCTTGTGATTTGTGAGAAAAAAAAACAGAGAAACAGGACGATGAACATATGAGATCGTCCGAAATATGAACCCGAAATGAGTGAGAACTTAGAAAGCCAGTGCTGACTGATGAATTTAGCAAACGTGCACATTTTTCTTATCAATAAACTGAAACAAATAATTGTGTGGATTCGCTTTGATAACCCGCACTGCTCTGTGCAGATTCACTTTAGCGTGAACTAAATATTCAATTTTAACCACCTAAAAATAAAAATTAATTAATATATCAAGCAAGTCAAACGTAGTTACAAGTTTAAACTCACCGCCTCTACCGAAAACGTGACCGCTGGTCACTACCGTAACATTGCTAGCAGCCAATCTGAGGACGTTGACATTATTCTCAACCAATCAATGCATGCATTGTTGTCTTCCTGGTCTGTGTGCCGCCATATTGCTAATTGTGTCGAAAGCCTTGATATGCCGAAAGTGTCACAAAAAAGCATCAGATTGGAACTGCAATTTAAAGCGTTAAGGCAGATGGAGTTGGGTGTTGGTGCCACTGCTGTTAGGTGTGAATTGGCGTTAAGGGAGTCATCTGCAAGGATGATTGTAAAGAACAAAGGAAAAATAAAACATCGAGTCAGTCCATGACTCCCATAGTTATGACAAAGTTACTGAGATATTGAAGCCGTTTAACGTAGAAGATGGATGGACTTGTATCCTCCTTGATTGAGAATATTTATCAGCAATTTATGCCTTTACGCCAGGAGGTAATTATGGATAAGGCACTGAGTTTATATGATGAAATGAAAGAGCAGGAAGGCGAGGGATCTACCAAGGTGATGTCGAGGTTGTCAATTGATTTAAGTGCGACAGCAATTTGGATAACAATTGCACAACTGGCAAAGCTGCGAGGACGGACGAACAGGCAGCAGATTAATTCCCATCTCGGTTTAAAGTCCTTGTGGAAGTTTACCTCTCACCAGCTTGTTCTTAACTTGGATGAATCAGGGCTTTTTGGAAGAGGATGCCGTCCTATACATTCATTTCCAATTAAGAGTGGCATGCCTCCAGCTTCAAGGTAGCAAAAAACCGCCTGACACTCCTCCTGACACTCCTCTTCCCCTGTACTTGTATGTCTACGGAGCAAAGGCAGTCGGTGGGCAAAATGCTAACTTCAAAACACATCCTTGGTAAATCATCTGTAAATGTACAAAACTTAAATATTTTTTATAACTAAGAACTAATATTTACTCAGTTAATCATGTTTATTAATGATTTCAGGGTCTTACAGTTAATATATATGTCCTTGGAGGAAGCGCGTCGACCCTGGAATGACCGCAACCAGTCTACGTATCCTCATGAACACAATGCTTTCGGAGCCCGTTCTGCATGAAACTTCCAATGCGTGAATCTCTTAAAAACCTCTCGTGCGCACAAACCAGGGTATTACTATACAGTGCAACACATTTCTTCGGGTGTGATGGAGCACAACACTTGTATGGCCGGACATTGCATATAACCCAAGTTTTCTGTGCTGGACCATTATTTGTAAGGCAGTCGATAAGATGTACCTCCATTTTATTTGTGGTTCAAGTTGACCAAATTTCATTCGGTAGATAATTATGAATGTTTAACTTTTGGTTAATTTTTCAAGTGGAATATGAGTGACTGGGTGTTATTTACTTCCACAAGCGTTTGTTAAAATTGCTAGCTAAGTTTAACTCTCATGTTATTTGACATACCTAGGTGCAGTGGGTAAGTTTTTTTTTAATTACTTTGGAATGACGCCGTCCTTAATCGAATGATGCTGTGAAATCCCCCAAGATGAGAAGTGTATCTCGCCCGGGGCACTGATCAACCACAGACTCGAGCGTGGCATAGAATGTGTCCTTCACGGTGAGATCACTCGCCTCAGTCGGAGCATAAACAGAGACCAGGGAAATGACACCTAAGGAATAACGAATCCTTAATCTCATAATACGCTCGTTGACCGGTGTTACCTCAATTATCATTGGAGTCAGCTTATTGGACAGAGCTACATCAACTCCTTGGGCATGGTAACCATCAGAGCGATGAGACCAATATTAGGTGTAACCACCCGCCATGATTTCGCTGCAATCCGGTCTCCGAACCTCAGAGTGCTGCAATACCGATGTCCAAACGCTTGAGCTCAGATGATAACAGAGACAGGTGATCATCCTCTCTTGGGGTAGGACATTCCAGGCACCAACCCGAAAGGACCGCCTCAGGTTAACCCAAGGAGACCGCCATCTGGTGGAGGACACCTCAGCACCACTCCGACACACTCTCCCGCAATCTGACCCGGGAATGTTACCCCGTGGTTTCCCTCCTATCATCAAAGATTGGGGGTCCCGAAGGCTTTGCCCCAATCCCGTCATCCGGTGAGCTGCCCTGCGAAGGGAAGCTGCACAGGAGGTACTCCCACGGAGTGGGTTTTCAGATTTCTTTGCGTTTTTGTGTTTTGCGGTATGAAGGGTTTTACGGTGGCCAGAGGGCAAATAACCTCCTCCTCCTCCTCCTCCCAACCTCCTAATAAGAAGTAATCCAACTGCAGGAGAATGTCCGCAGACACAGTTGGGCACTAGATTATGGATGGCCGTTGGCTCACAAGGAGCTCCTCCGCCCTTTGATTTTCCTTTGTTTTTTGATAGGTTCCCGACGGTTCCTCATTCATGAAAAATACCACGAATGTCGACACGGCGAATGTCGACACGGCGAATGTCGACACTGCGAATGTCGACATCGCAAATATCATGCATTGTTTCAATGGGAAAAAGGGGGATAGGTTCTCGGTGGTTCCTGATTCATGAAAAATACTGAGAATGGCGAAGCCGCGAATGTCGACATCGCAAATGTCACAATTTTTTTCAATGTAAAAAAGGGTGGAGAGGTTCCCGGCAGTTTCTGATTCATAGGGGATACTTTTAAAAGTTTAAAATCTTTTCGACTGCGAATGCACATGATTACAGTTTCATAAAAAATGGTTACAAACAAAAGAAAAAGACAACACCAGGTACCGTTTCCAATGTTTATTGAAGAAATGTGATGAACTGTTTATTAAAAGTGATTTAACAACCGTTCCGTAAAAGTAAAAAAACAAAAAACAACAACAGATACCATTTCAAATTTTTATTTTCACAGACACACGCAACTTTTCAAATGATGATGATTTAAAATCCAGTGAACTCGGTGGAGTCTGAATACCACACAGATGAGGGTGCTGATGAGTTGTGCACTGAAAGGAATGTAGGTGAGGATCCTGATGTGTCGCTCAACGAATGGGATGGAGGAGATGCAGGATAGGCAGGCGAGGGTGCTGATGCTCCTGAGGTGGACGGACCTGGGTGGAGAAATGCGTGATTGAGAGCTGCCTGGTAGGTTGCTGTACATTTCGATGTAGCTCCTTGTATGAGGGCATCACATCATCCGACCTCCTCTTGAACTTGAGGTGACACTCCATGACCAGATCGACATCTAACAGATTGGCATCCTTTACGGCCTTGAATCCTGATGCTGTCCCCTGCTTCAGGATAAAAGTTCATGTTGGCAAGTTTTTTCCAAAACAGGCCGGTCTCGTCAGTGTTGAACCCCTGCTCTGGCAGGTACCCCTTCTCCTCGATGAATTGCACAAGTTAAGCAGGGACCATTTTGGCCACCCCGTGGTCCAGGGAGGCACACTCACCTGTCAATTTAATGTTGCGGTGACCATAGTGCTTAAAGTGGTCAGACCATCCCTGCTCGCTTGGAATGGACTGGGACTACTCATTCCCGCATCGCTCATACCTGCGTCACTCGAGCTAGCTTCACCCGTGCCAGCCAGATGTGCATACATACGCATCGCTCTTGCGTGAATGAGAGGTCCACCTAAAGGCATGTTCTTCTGCACATTGTCCTCAATCCATATACTGAGACCCTTCTCAATTCTTTCTATGTGGACATTCCGGATGTAGGTGACCACTTTGGTGCTTGGTAAAGTGGTAAGCGTTCACCACAACACTTTATCGGATCACTTTCTCGTTCTTCCATTCATAGCAAATGTTGGATTTGTTTACTCCATATACCCTGCCCACGGAGACCACACTGTCCTCTTGACAACTGGTCCAGTAGATCCACTTTGTGACTCAGGCTCATCACTTTCTTCGGCCTCTTGGCAGTCGACACATCTCCGGTACTGGTCTTGCGCTTGGGAGCCATGTTTGCTCAATGAGCAAATGAGTGGAATGATAGGCAAAACACCAGTCAAGGCAGTAGGATGAGAAGAATGATTGAGACCCAGGACACGCTGAACATAAGTAGTCATCCGAGAATTGTGAATAGCTGCGGGAGGGGTGAGTAATCAGCCCCTTTCCTTGTGGGGGATGTTGGAGGATGCTAATGTTTTAATCAACTGAGGGTAGATGTGGTGATAAGTTTTAATTGTGCAACTCGTGGGAGGGGGTGACATCTTCAGCAACTCGTAATCGATGTGGTGAAAGCATTTTAATGATGTAGCTCATGAATGTTCGTTAATATTTTCTCAGATGGGGGTAGATGTGGTGAAACGTTTTAATTGTGTAACTCGCGGGTTGGGGGAGAGTGACATCTTCAGCAACTCATAATAGAAGAGGTGAAGCGTCTTTATAATGCGGATGGTGAGTCAAGCTGCACAGCTCAGTTACAGCCTGGCTTGTGGAAGATATGTTTTAGAACTGGGAGATGACATGTTATGTGTGTGGTTCATGGAAAAAAAAATTATTCGCCCACGAAAAACCGTGAGTACGCAAAGCACAAGGCTCTGGATTTTGAAGCAGGTCAGGTCAGGTCAGGTATGGGAGCATGTGCCAGAACAGCGCGTCGCTGCGTCCACTTTCCGCTGGTACTCCAGGGGCCTCCGTCTGGCCATCCCCCAGGCAGATGCCAGGCCCATCCCCATCTCCTTGAGATGATGGTCAACCTGCTGCAACCATGAGGCATGTGGTCGGCCCACTGGCCTCCTCCACTCATGAGACTCCCTCGCTGAGAGAATCTGGTGAGCAGGATCAGCGTCAGGAAAACGAGCCACATGTCCATACAGCCGCAACTGACGCTCACGGACTATGCAGGTGACAAATCTCATCCAAGTCTCTCTCAGCAACCGCTTGTTGGACACAAAATCCGACCAGCGATAGCCAAGGATTCTCCGAAGAGACCTGGTACCAAAGGAATTAGTGCTCCGTCTCAGATCCTTGGTCAGAGTCCAAGTCTCGCACCCATAGACCAAGACTCGTAGTACCAAGGACCTGAAGACTCGGACTTTCGTCCTCCCGCACAGGTACCGGCAGCGCCACACCCCATGATCCAGTGAATCCATGACTCCCCAGGCCCGACCCAGACGTCTATTGACCTCTGACTCGCAGCCAACAGAGACATGAATATCACTGCCAAGGCAAGTGAATCTCTCCATGACCTCAACATCCTCACCACAAACAGACACAGACAGGACAGCAGCATCCAAGATGTCACCGAAAGCCTGGATCTTCGTTTTGACCCAAGAAACCCGTAATCCCAACGGCTCCGACTCCTCACTCAGCACCTCGAGGGCCCCCAAGAGGATGTCTAAAGTCTCCGCAAAGATGACTGCATCATCTGCAAAATCAAGGTCCGAGATCTTGACATTCCCAAATGACGCACCGCAACTTGATCTCTCCGACATCCTCCCTAAAATCCAGTCCATACAAGTGCTGAAAAGTGTGGGGGCAAGTACACATCCCTGACGAACTCCAGTAACAACTGGAAATAAGTCAGAGATGGTACCACCACACTTCACAGCACTCTCAGTACCAGAGTAGAGTTCAGACATCAGATCGATCAGTTTTGGTGGCACCCCACGAAGACCAAGAATCCTCCAGAGGACATCCCGATTCACTGAATCGAACGCTTTACAGAGATCAACATAGGCTGCAAGCAGCCCCTGCCGAAACTCTCGTCTGCGTTCGGTGAGGACACGAAGTGCAAGGATACGGTCAATCGTTGACCTTTTTGGTGTAAAGCCTGACTGCTCTGGACGCTGGTGCTCAAGCAGATGGTGGCGAACCCTATCAAGAATTATCCGAGCAAAGACCTTGCCCGGCACTGAGAGCAGCGTCACCCCTCGGTAGTTGTTGCAGTCTTGGCGATCACCCTTCCCTTTCCAGAGAGGGACAACAAGGCCCCTCTTCCAGTCAGTTGGGATGATGCCTGTGTTCCAGGCAGAGCACAAAACTGCATGCAACGACACGAGTGCAGCATTTCCACCAGCCTTGAGAAGTTCAGCATGGATGCCACAGATTCCTGGAGCTTTGCCCCGTTTCAACTGGTTCACCGCAGCCCGTGTTTCCACAAGCGAAGGTGGACCACAGTTGATTCGAGGGTCAGCAACAGGGATTGTAACACCCTTGACGTCCAAATCGACAGCTGGGGGATCAGCCTTGTACAACCGCTCAAAGTAACCGGCCCAGCGGGCCTTCACTTCGGACTCCTCTGTCAAGAGCCTACCACTCTCTGCTCGAACTGCAGTGCTCCGAGGGATGGGCTTGGATGAACGTAATGCGCGAATTCCCCTGTAAGCGGGACGAGAATCACCTGTCCACAGGTGATGCTCTACCCCCTCACAGATTCCTCGCACATAGGCCTCCTTGTCCACCCTCAGTGCACGTACAGCTTTACGCCTCAGCTCCCTGAACAGCTCAGCTCTGCCATTCAGCCTGGCCCTGCGACTCTGGTCAATGGTATCCAGTGTCCCTTGAGAGACAAAATTCTTCTTTGCCCTGCGGTGAGCTCCAAGGCATCCATCGGCAACATCAAAGACAGTGGTCTTGAAGGCGCTCCACAACTCTTCAGGACTCCCCAAAGCACCCAGACACCCCAAGTGTCCACTCGGCCTGTTTGCAAACTCCTCAGCTACTCTCTCATCCCTGAGCTTGGCAACATCCAGCCTAGGCTGGGATGGTACCATTCTCCAGGATTTAAGGTGCAGCTTTAGAGTTGCTACAACAAGCCTGTGGTCAGTATTGAGGAACTGAGCACTCCGGTAGACCCTGCAGTTCTGGATCATCCTCCAACGACCGTCAATGAGGACATGGTCAATCTCCTTTGCCACACCGCCAGCGTTGGAATACCTAGTCCAGCGATGAGCTTGTGGGCGCTGAAACCATGAACCAGCCACCCTAAGTCCATGACTTCTTGCAAAGTCAAGGAACTTAGTGCTATTCTGGTTCATAGTTCCTGACCCATGGGGACCAACACATACCTCATAACCATCCCTATCAGTTCCAGTCGATGCATTGAAATCCCCCAAGACTAGAAGTGTATCTCGTCTGGGGCACTGATCAACCACAGACTCGAGTGTTGCGTAGAATGCATCCTTCACGGTGAGATCACTCGCCTCAGTCGGAGCATAAACAGAGACCAGGGAAATGACACCTAAGGAGTGACGAATCCTTAATCTCATAATACGCTCGTTGACCGGTGTTACCTCAATTATAATTGGGGTCAGCTTATTGGACACAGCTACAGCAACTCCTTGGGTATGGTAACCATCAGAGTGACCAGACCAATAGTAGGTGTAACCACCCACCATTATCTCGCCGCAATCCGGTCTCCGAACCTCAGAGAGAGCTGCAATCCCGATGTCCAAACGCTTGAGCTCAGATGATAACAGAGACAGGTGATCATCCTCTCTTAGGGATAGGACATTCCAGGCACCCACCCGAAGGGACCGCCTCAGGTTAACCCAAGGAGACCGCCGTCTGGTGGACGACACCTCAGCACCACTCCGACACACTCTCCCGCAATCTGACCCAGGGATGTTACCCCGTGGTTTCCCTCCTATCATCAAAGATTGGGGGTCCTGAAGGCTTTGCCCCAATCCCGTCATCCGGTGAGCTGCCCTGCGAAGGGAAGCTGCACAGGAGGTACTCCCACGGAATGGGTTTTCAGATTTTTTTGCGTTTTGCGGAGTGAAGGGTTTTCCGGTGGCCGGAGTGCAAATCCTGTCACCAACCTCCGAATAAGAAGTAACCCAACTGCAGGAGGACGTCCGCAGACACAGTTGGGCACTAGATATGGATGGCCGTTGGCTCACAAGGAGCTCCTCTGCCCTTTGACAGGTTTTGTTTTTAATCCTGCTGGGTGTCCATATCCAAACACCCTCCTCACCAGAAAACCTGGTGGGGGAGACGGTTTAGTCGCCGACAACCCGACCATGGAACAGGTTTACATGGTACCTGTAGCAGGTCACAGATCGAACCTGACCTGACTAAGATATAAACTGTGACCTGAAGCAGGTCACAGTTTATAAACCGTGAATACACAGGATCTGCGAATCGTGATTCCACGAATAGTGGGGTCCGACAGTATTGAATTTCTTTTTGCACGATGTTAAACCTTATATTGAATATATACATGGTCTAATTGACTGACTCTTTCATGCACATTATTAAAACCACAGCTATTATTCCAGGTGGACTTTGATCAGGTAAATACATTACTACTGCCCAAAGCACAAATACCTCACTTCTTAATTTTGTTTTCAATAACATTAAGGCTCTTTGAAGAACGAAGTGACAAAGGGTAAAAAGTGGCAGTTCCACAAATGGAAGAAATCATGAACAAAAGAGTTGATGTGTGCAGTACTGTAAGCCAGGATTTTGTAAGTTTAATGAAGATGATGTTAATGAGTACATGTGTTTCGTAAAGCAGTGCCATCACATGTACCTAGCCCGGAAGAGAGGTGGTAATAAACTGAGAAGCCACATACCTGTCTGCAATGTGAGCGCAGCAGGCTTTGAGCTTCATCCTCATCGTTACCAATAACGTTGGAAGCGTTAGACATCATACAATACAGGAGAGACTGAGATGATGCTGGGGCATCAGCTCTTAAGGGAGAGCAATACTCCATTGCACGATGAACAAAGGCTATCTAGACTTCTTATTCTTGCATATAGCAGCTTGGCTGCCGGATAGCTATCATTTCTTGGAAGCACCGCTGTGCCGCTGGTGCTGTGCCCCTGTACCAGTTCACTGGTACTCATTTCACTGACCGTGGAAGGATGACAGGCTGAGTCAACCCCACCTGGTGTTAATAGTGGCCAATGGGGCTCAAACACAGGACCCTAAGATCTTCAGCCAGCCACCCTAATCACGAAGCCAACACCAGGTTTGCTTTCTAGATTGAGTAGTTCTGATGTTTCAAGGAAGGATTTGGAATGATGAAGGATGTCCACTCTGCAACTGGCTTTGGAGACCATCTTTGCTCTATGGTTAGCCCAGAAGATGTCATGGCCAATAATCGTGACGCGTAGACATAAAAAAATTTCAATTCTTATGTTATTCCTGCTGGTTCACGAGCGCCAGCCAGAGTGACCACTATATTTGTTATGTCTGTGGGTCTGTCTGTCCAGAGCATAACTCCGTGCACTTTGATCCGATCTTGATGAAACTTGGTTATGTGTTCGATATCAATGTCAAGTTGTGTTTTCCTGGATTAGGGCGTGCTACGCCCATTATGGGCGGAGCCACGCCCAACAGCCATTTTTAGGGGGTAGTCGGATTAAAAATCTATCTACTCCGAGGGAATTGACTGAATGGAATGGGTTCTTCGGTATTTGAATAGCAAAATGAATTATATAAAACTTGTCGTTGTCCAATTTTTCATTTTTGGCCCAAGGTCAAGGTCACAAGGTCAAAAACTTAGAAAATTGCGAATTTTGACATAAAAAATCATACGACCGCCCAAACTTTGAGAGCTCGGATGACAATATTTTTTCTACATAATCTTGAGGTCATTCCCCACCTAAAGTCTTGAAACCATTTTGCTCTATCTCGAACACCTTGCCTGTGGTGCCCCCTTCAAATTTGTTTTTACACTGATTTCATCAAAGTATGGATGTATAATCCGAGGAGTGCGAAATGCCATAAAGCCTATATGACGTTATATTGTTCCTGGAATGTTCCAGAGGAAGTTTTGCACCAAAGGTCATAATCCTTGACCTTTGGCCTTTAAAGGCCACAAAGGTCATATTTTCAAAGTTGTGGGAATCGAACCGGGTTTTCGACCTTCTTCGACGAACTAACTCCAATAAGCTATAGCACGTATCCTGTTTCCTTATTTTAATGTCCACAACATTGTTTTGTGACCTTTAAAGATTATGCAAAGGTCAAATTTTGAAAGTTGTTCAACGAAATCGGATTTTCGACATTTTGCAGCAAATAACCTGTCACCCGTACCACATCATGTTGATCATTTTTATAACTTAGTCAAAAATTATCACATTGTCTCATCTTTTACTTCTGAAACAATCTACATCATCAAATACCGCTCGTGCACCATCGTCGTCTTCAGACTTGTTTGTTTTAAACTCGTGTCCTCGGTTAAACTTGGCAATGCATCGATAACAAGCAAGGCTGAAATAATATGCCTCCCTCCAATTTCCTCTGAAATATTCATACATATCAGCAAATGTATGAGCACATCAACCAGGAGGTGATGGAAGAGCAGTTTCTGCCAATCATGCAGAAGAAACATCTTGATCTTTCACAGTCAGGGTTTTGTTTCCACCACGACAATGCCCAATCATATTGGGCTGCTCAGGTGCAAAATTTCTCCAAAAAACAGAGCTTTGAACTGATCGCACATCCACCATATTCTCCGGATCTTGGGCCTCGTGACTTTGGGTGGTCTTCAAAAAATGAGATAGCCTTCATGGTGATAACTTCTCCTCCAAATCAGGGTTGACATCGGCGATTTATCAGGAGGCCCTACATAACCTTGAATAAAGCCTTGCTCCAGCCTTCACATCATGGTTTGATTGGTACAAATAATGCACAGCATTCCTCAGGGACTGTGTTGATAAGTTAGGTGCACGTCATTTTTGTCTAACATGCTTGTTGAACCGCTCTCTTGTTTTTACAAGTTATGTGTAATGCATTTATCGGTTATGTCCTGTGTTGCAGATCACTGTGGTGATCAAGTATTTCTTCCAGTTTGGCTTTTTTCCCTGGAATTCAGAAGCATCGCTCACCTACAATGCCGACCAGCCATTTTTTGCACCTGCCATCATTGGCATTGAAAAGAAAGAGGGCTATGTGTACTATGATTTAGTGCAGTTACTCACACTCTTTTTCCATCGTTCCATACTTAAGGTGAGTGCTGGGTATGATTATATTGAGAAACAGGTTTATTAAGATGTTGAATTGAAGCAAATGTCTTTTTTATTTAATTTGAAGCATGACTTGACATTCCATGGTTGGTGTTCTTCTCCACACTCCAGTGTCATGGTCTATGGGACGATGCTGTCCAAGGAACTGAAACAGCTCAATGTGATCCTAACGGAGGTGATAAAGAAGGTTATGGACAGGAGGATGAGCAAGACTGGATATGTGGAGAGACAGGAAGTCTGCGGAGCAGTTTCCAGCCATCAGTACGCTCCAGTAGTGATGGTGGACGCATTTCTTCATGCGTCCCTCGTTGCCAACGACCAACACAGCTTTGTTTCCGTTCATCAAGACTACCTGCCCCAGCATGCCTATCAGGCACCCGGAGACGCTCCTCTGGCCTCTCGCAGATGTCCGGTGCCTCGCAGCCACCATCATCTCTCCGCAACAGCAAGAACGGTGAGGAAGTTCCACAATTGCAAAAAGACATTGGTTCCCTAAGAGGCTCATGTCATGGTATGTTCTCAAAAAATTCGGATTTAGTTCACATGTCCAACATCATTGCCTCATGTCGAGTTATGGTATGCATCCCACCGTTTATTTGTGGGAATGTGATGGCTTCCCCTGAAATCTTCCCATTTTTCCTTTCCCCTTCTCTTCTATTTAGAAGGTATTTAACACCTTGTACAAATCACCTGCATAGTTCCAGTTGAAGATCGTATGTTGGGTATAGCATACCGAAAGTTGTACTGTATACCCCAACACATTTTTCCATCTCGATCCCACAACATAAAATACACAATTACACCAACCCGCACTACAAATCTACAACTACCTCCAATATGGACATCTTCACACAATTTTTACTATTACCACCGATAACAAAAATGTCAAAAGATGTTGTGGCGGCAATTCGTAAAAAGGATTGTGGTGTTTTGTTGCGCTGTCATTCCTACCTTGTCGTTACTTCCTTGTCATTCCTTCTGAACTCATTTGGTTGTTTTTTTGGGGATTCCATCTCCACATATTTTTTCATTAAAATATAAAAAAATTCTGACTTCTGAGATCAAGAAGATTGTTGTTTAAAGCTTTTGCAAAACGTAACTTGGAAGTGTACCATGTCACCAATTTCCTTGTTGAAGCAGAGAACAGTTCTTGAATTTCTTATGCTCTGGAAGAGGTTCCTCCAGTGGATATTAATTGGTGTTTAACGAATGAGTACGGCGACTCTGCCATTGATGTGAGCACCGTTAGACTTGGGAAAACCGTTTCCAGCGAGAGGAAACCGATATCGATGACAAGCCTCAAAGTGGTCGGTAAATTAATACATATCGAGTTCTCCAACCTTTAATTGAACAGCAAATGACTTAATGTTTCGTTCAGGAACACACAATAAAACGTGCCTCCACTGACCTTTCTCAAGAGTGGTGGCAATAACTCTAAACTCCCCTTATCAACCCCAACGAGGGGGTGCGCCAAGCCGGACAAACCGTTCAAAGCTGTGCCCCAGAAACTCAAACTCAAGACTTTCAACCGTTAGCACATGAAATCAAACGGTTTACAAGAAAATGCTGCAGGGTGGACGAGTGTGTGTGTGTGTGTGTGTGTGTGTGTGTGTGTGTGTGTGTGTGTGTGTGTGTGTGTGTGTGTGTGTGTGTGTGTGTGTGTGTGTGTGTTTGTGTAAGTGGGGAATTGGGGCGAGGGAAACTAATAATGCTTCCCTACCAAATGCCTATGTCTATTCCAACTCCCTCCCACATTCTCACCATCGGTTCAGTCCATGATTAATTATGTTTGTTTGCATTGCATCGATTTAACTTTATTGGATTACATTACAAATGGTTACCTTTAGCACATTTTCCTGCCCCTCCCCACCTCTACCCCCCACCCCCCAGCCCCTGGCCTCTCTAAGGAAACATTTCTCTAAGAAAGCCAGCCTCGGCTCACGGCCCCAACTCCAAAGTGCTGCCATCTTCCTTAACACACCAGCCCAACTGACTTTCCCCCATGCGTAACCTCTTTTATCACCTCCTCACGGCCCCACCTACAGCGTCTGAGTGTCTCTCCTCCCAGACTGACTCTGCCTTTAATAATGCACACAAATGCCTTCACTTTACCATCTTTACCATACCACACTACCATCATTGCCTGACGTCACAGCGCCTCTTGAAGAACCATCACTGGCCGCTGCCATGTTTTAAAAGCCACACACGGGATGCAAATACGTCAAAATCTCCTCTGTAACCATCCCGTCCTCATCTTGCCTGGTTGCCAGGGCTGGGTCACATCAAGGTCAAAAACCAATAATGCTTCCATACCTAATGCCTCTGTCAAATCTGCCCCTCTCACAGCATTCGTAATAGCAGCACAACTTCACTCTAACAGGTCCCTGGTTACAAAAAAAAAAAAAAAAGTTCTAACCGATGCGAACACACGGACCACGCGAAGTGAACATGCTACCTAATTTATAGCCCCTCCAACGTAACAATATAAATATACACATTATTTGCTCGGTGTTTTCTTTTTTTTGTTTGTGCTCACAAACAGGAGAGAACCGACGAAGCAGTGGTCGATCATCCGGTCAAGCTTCGAGGCGTTTGGCGAAGTTCAGCCGGAAGGAGATGATCCAACGTCGAGCGCGTCGGCATTTTCTTCGTGCACGTTCTTTTATAATTGCAAGGTAGAGACAGACACCCTTATTATAATTCTCCAACCAGTGTTTGTTTGTTTGTTTATTTGTTTGTGTGTTTGTTGCACTACTACTCCTACAGTTCTGGGCTGATTACATCCAGACTTGCTACATAGAATCAGCATGACCCCAATTAATGTATCGGGGTGTTTGTATCTTTACCGGTTGTCTGAGGGAGTGCAGGGGCCACACAAATTCTTCATGTAAATGTGTATCGTGTCGCGCCGCCTCCAGGTGAGGGAGGGTATTACAAGTTTCCACCATTTACGCTGGAGTGTTCTTGTCCTCACGTTTTCCAGTGTCGTGGGGTGTTTTGAATTGTAAGCAGTAGGTATGTTTTTGCTTCATGCGCGTAACCCAGGATATATATATATATATATATATATATATATATATATATATATATATATATATATATATATATATATATATATATATATATATATATATATATATATATATATTTTTTTTTCATTTTCGGGAGCAATTGAGACAGTTGTCAGTTGCCTATACACCATCCAAATAAAGATATGTATCAGAAGACTGCGTCGTATGCTTGGAACAAGATTGCCCAAAGGCTCAGGTAGTCTGCTAGTCTGTATAATTTCTTCACTTGCTAATGAGATCTGTATATTTCAACATCACCGATCACTGACCAAAGAAGGGTTTGGTGTTTTAATTTAAAGGGATTTTCATATTATTTGGTCTCTTTTATTTCTGGTCTGGTCTTTCTCAAGAATTCCTTGATACAAGGTTACATTGCTTGCTGTCTCAGTGTGGTGGGAATGGGGTGGAGGTGTCCGAGTTTCTCGGTCCCCATCACTCTGCATCGCTCACTCATTTTATCCTCACAGCAGAAGAAGAGTTTGTTGTGAGAGATGTGTGCAAATCCCTTTTTCCTTCCACTTGACTCCCCCCTCCTTCCTCAGATCCCTTTGTGTTATCATATTCTCTTGTGAAGGCGATCGATGCATTTAAAAAATTTGATTGTGGTTGTGTGGGAGTTTGAGGTATGGATTTTGTTTGAGGTATAGGTAAATCTCAAACATGGTATCTCACGCCTGACAGGGTACTGGAGGTATATCGACCAATCCGACAATTCTTCTACAACATAATCCATCCAGAATACAGTCCTGTGACCGACGTCTACGCACTCATGTTTATGGCTGATGTGGTCGATTTCATCGTCATCATCTTTGGATATGGGGCTTTTGGGGTGAGAGTCTCATTCATGCATACGACTATCGCTCAGCACACTGATGCATCACTTGCTCTCTCACTTTCATTTCTCTTCATCCAATTCATATATCAATCGGTTTAACATGTGACATTTTGTCGACTCAATGTTTGCGGCTGCTGATTGGTATTGACATATTATATCAATAACTTCATTTATACCCGAGCTTTCACGTAACCATCTAAACCACCAACGAACCATGCTTTCAGCCAAGGAACCTGTTTGACTTCCCAATAAACGGACCCACTCTCAGTTCGAGTATGAGCTCTTATTTATGTTTAATGATTCAGTTCGAAAAGCTTAGATTGCTACACTCAACTATTCCTTCATCAGAGTAGGCCTTTAATCAATCCATTACACTATTCCATGCACCTTGATTGTCTTTCTTCCTCATTGCCTGGCAGAAACATTCGGCCTCTGCAGACATTACATCAACATTGTCTGAGGATCAGGTTCCTGAGGCTTTCTTAGTCATGCTGCTCATTCAGTTTGGTACCATGGTGGTCGATCGTGCCCTTTATCTACGCAAGACCATCTTGGGGAAGTGTATTTTTCAGGTGGTGCTTGTGTTTGGTATCCATTTCTGGATGTTCTTCATCCTTCCCAAAGTCACTGAGAGGTAAGAATCCCTTACTTATGTTCAAACTAAACTCGGTCTCACCTATAAACATCACTAACAGTGATAAAGATCCAAACCACACAAACAAACAAACTGTTGAATGGACTTCAAATTTAATTTTTGGGATATACACTTGAGATAATTATGTCACTCTGCCTCCTTCTGACACAAAGGAAGAAATTGTTTGGATTTCTCTCATTGTGCTTTTTTAATGTCCGATACCATATATATATATATATATATATATATATATATAATATTTTAAATAAATCTAATTCTAGGGCAAGAAGATAATTATGCTTGGATTTATCTTAAAATTCATCCGGTTACCTGTTGATTTGTTTTCCAAAGTGTGACCAGTTTTATTTTTTAGGCTTGGAACAAACAGGTCAATTGTTAATCTACACTCATAAATGTCAGTTCGTCACTCAGTCAGTGTGTGTTGGTGTGTCTCCTCCATAACTCCAAAACCATAAAACCTAGCAGCCTGAAACTTTGCATGCATACGAAGCGAACTCCAAGGAAGTCCAAGAGTGAAAATTGGATGTTTGGGTTAATTAAAACACCCCCTTTGAAGATAATTAACGGCTTTATTTAATTATTTCCTTTATCAGGCGCATCGACTGTAGCCTCGCTGGAGTTTAATTTGCCATTTAATTTAGCCAGCTCAACCATGCATTGACTTGGAACAGGCCGCAACGATTTCTTAACGATCTTTTTTTTTCCCCACTTTACTCACTCATATTATCGAATCCCTCTTCATCATAGCTACGAATCGCTGGGCACATTGCGATGCTTATAAACACTTGGAGATGTCAGCATTTGTGGCTTTATTTCATTTCCGCACATGCCATAACCTCGAGAATCTCTTACCCTAAATCAAATTTTAAAAATTTTAGCTCCAGAATTGAACTTTGCAGCAGTTCCGACTCTTTAAAAAGTGATCATTTGTCAAATTCAGACTTATTTGACTTTTCGAGCATCTCGGGGAGGTGTGTGCATAACATGACGGCTTGGCAATTACTAATCGCTTGCCAAGCCAGCCGATCCTTATCAACCAATTCGCGAGTGCTCTGCAATATTAACACTGTCACTAAATACTGTATATTGATCGATTTGACCAATGTTCAGGAGCCACTCGGCTGCATTGGCCCCGTGGCGTTCTGTGGTGTATCGGCCGATTGCCGGCTCACTGAAAGTGTTACAAATTTATTTTATACCATGTTTCCCCTTTTCAGATGATCTTCTTTCATAATACAACCCATCACTTCAGCATAGATAAATACAAATATAAAAAAATGAAATGTTTTGTTAACATCACGGCAGGATAGCCAAGTCATACGCATGTTTGCTCAAGGCTTTCTAGCGTTGGTTAGAGTCCTGACCCAGCTATAAACTGTCATGCTGGTGTTTCACAGGCAGCATGATACATCTCGTGCTGTCTTCCCTTCCCCTCCCTTCACACTGTCTTTCCTTCCCTTCCCCTCCCCTCAAGCTATCCTCCCACCAAACACCTTCCACCAAAATACAACTCTCCAGACATTGAGGAGAGGAAGGGCTGTCAAAGAATGTGCAAATTGGGCAAATGAAAGTTTCTTTGTTTTTTTTCTTTTACTCTGCATTACTGCTCGGATCAATTCAGTTTTTCCAAAGCAATTTATCACCAGATCATGGCAGGATAGCTGAGAGGTACACACGCTCACTCTAAACTGTCTCGCCTGGGTTTGAATCCCGACCCAGGTATAAACTGTCATCACAGTGTTTCACAGGCTAGGTGATTCAACAATGTGTGTGCCATCTCTCGGATGGACGTTAAACTGGGCATCGCATCTGCCAGAATTCCCCCTCCTCCTCTCCCCCTCTGCACTCTCAACTCCCCCTCCCTCTTCCTCCTCTCCCTCTCTCTCCCCTCTCCTTCTCCCTCCCCTCTCCCTCTCCCTCCTTTCTCCCTCTCTCACCCCTCTGCCTCTCTCACCCCTATCCCACTCCTCCCTCTCCCACCCCTCTCCCTCTTTCTCCTCCCATATCCCTCTCTCTGTTTCCCCTCTCCCTCCCCTCTTTTCTCCCTCCCGTCCTTTCTGCCTCCCTCATTTCTCCTTCCCTTCCAACCCTCCTTCCTCCCGCATCTCTCCCTTCTCTATCCTTCCCCTCCCTCCTCTCTCCCTCCTCCCCCCCATAAATCTTCTCATCAGTGAAGCAATGGCTTGTATTTGCTCGTTTACAATACTAATAGGATTTTAAAACAGACTTATCTCCAGATATTCCATGAAAAATATTTACTTCCCTCGATGGACCCCTTGATGGACTCCTCGGTGGAACCCTTGTTGTATCTTTCTGTATACCCATAGGTGGTTCCTGTCGGTGTGTCCCTTGGTGTACCCCTCACAGTATCCATGGGTGTACCCCTCTGTGTCCCCCTCCAGTCCCCCTCTGTTCTTTCATCTCCTATTTTTTAAGAATGTGAAGATATTTCTGAAACACGAGTTTAGTTTGGCTCACCATTGAAGTTTGTGACATGAAACGATATACAGGGTGAGTCAGAAGTGTTGTGTCCGAGGTGCAGTGAGATACGGAGAGTCGAGAGGGTAGTCGTAACTCTGTTTATTGCGTACTCGGATGCGCACAACTCAGAGCCTTTAGTGGGCGCGAACAGATATATGCATTGCAGACACGTGACTATTATCACATCTCCTCCACGCCCCCTCAGCGCTCTATGCCCATACACCACACTCCTCCCTCCTAAAAGTATGATGATAAAAAGACAAGTACAATCATAAAATGACAACATGATACCAATCAAAAATCATTGGCACTATGACACAAAAAGCAACTATTGACAAAACGGCACACAGCAAAAGCATTGGCATTATGACACAAAAAGCAACTGTTGAAAAAGAAGGACACTAACTGTTATGACTCTCCATCCGGCCGAGTAAGATGACAGAGTCAGATGAGGATCTGAAATTACACGTTTTATTTCTGAAGACCACACACATGCGGAATGTGGTTCAACGACCCTTCAGTCAGGCGCCTCCGGACCACATTGAGATTATGCTTCAAAACCATCATATATATAATCACACAAAAGCAGAACTGGGTGTGGACTAAAAGTGTGTGCTAAGGGATAGAGAAATAAAGACATAAATGCGGCAGTGGGCTTCTTTCCCCCCTCCCTTGGGGCCCTAAGGGAAGTTGAATTGGTCAATTCTCAGATATGCAACCCAACAGTTTATCTTGCAAACTAATGACTTTCTAAACCTCCTACACTGGCACATGATGATAGCAAAGTCGAAACTCTTGTGATGACTAAGAACAGGAATGTGTGGGATGTCCGCATACAATGAAGAAACAGTTCCTTCCAAAGACATGCTGTTGTGCAGCTGCAGAAAAACAGGAAGAGTGATAAAGGCTGTCCAAAGAAACAGTAAGGGCAACGTGAAACATTTAACGCAACATCTTAAAGCAAGGTTCGAATCCTGACAGCTGATTAATATACAACTATTGACTATTGATTAGATATTCAACTATAGCTCAAATATGACCACCGAGCATATCATCATTCCTCACAATCCCTCCTTGGTCATATTTGACCATACCCAGCCATACCTGATACTCACCAACCGAGTGAACCCCTATTTGGTTCCTGTAGCAGCTACCCCTAGGCCCCCGTGCCTGCCAAACGGGATTTGCAAATGCCGTGGATAGCCATCAACATTCCCCAAATGAGAAGTCCTCAACTGCCGGTGGTTCAGGTTAGCTTCTGTTGCCTTTTGCCCTGCCCACTGCCACACGTCTCCCATTAAGCTGTTGTATACAAATTTAATGTGAAGTCCACACCATATTAAAATGCAATACTGTTTTATGTAAGCAGCAATTGTAATACTATCGTTGAGACAATTCTACGTAAGCACTAGCAAAAGTAACACTCAAGGCACGGGTGTAAGCACGTCCAGCCAAGGAATCACATCTTGCACTCGAAGGCAAAACAACACGCACTCTCTCCTGGGTTAGTCATCTGTTTTAACAAAGAGGAATAGTTGTAGACCGTGGCCTAGGTCCACGTGTATGACGTCTAACTGGGGTTCCCCCTGAAGGCCCTGGTCATCCCCCTCCCTATTACTGGCCGAGTCATCCTCATCAGAGAGTTCGCTGTTAATTATTATAATGGCCTGGGTGAGGGGTGATGCTGCACAGCATTTCTTTAGACAAATGGTAAGAAGAAGTTTAATTAGAAACACTCCAAAAATTACCACTACGATGATTAGCAGTGCTGACCCTATGAGGCGCAACAACCAACCTCCCCAGCCCTGGAAGATTGATTTCCACCATGCGTAACCTTCCTCAGGTTCCACTCGATTGCTAGTGAGAACTTCTACCACATTTTTAATTCGGGCCACCGCACGATTAGTTTTGTCCTTAGGGTCCAGAATCCAGACGCAACATTCTCCTTCAATCATCCTGCATACCCCTCCTTGTTCCGCCAGAAGCATGTCTAAAGCTACTCTATTCTGCATTAGCATAGCACGCATTGATACTAACATTGATAACCCTAACCCTTTTAGTAAGCCATGGTTGCATTACCTAAATATTCCAAAACTTGCGAAAGCTGATCTATCCTAATGCTATTAATTGTAGTACCGGCATGTGGTATGAAAAGGCCAATGGCTTTCTCCCACCATGTGCCTTTGATAACTCCTTAACACATTGATACACCGGCCCATCCCTCTGGATCCATCGTTCCTAGCGCGCTGCGCCGGTACTGTGGTTGTGAGGAGGTGTGGTGAAAAGTGGTTTTAATCCTGCTATCCGGAAATACTGAAGATAAATAACAACTCCCTTCCCACCCTTTTGGTAAGTAGGGGTAAGCTTTGTCTCCGCAGACTAAGTGGATGCCTTTTGGCGGGATCATCCCGTTGTCGTGATGTAAAGCTGCTTTTATCATGAATGTTACTTGTTCCTCTACCTGGGTGTCTGGGTTAACAGCGATGACTTCCTGGTCCGCCGTTCTCGGGAGGGGAGGTTGAATCTCGCACTCTGACTTCCCCATGCTGTTTGCTCCCTGTCCTGTAAAACAGACTGCTCCCCTGGTGTTTTCCACCCATAGGGGAGATGGCACCACCATTACATTGGCACTCGGATTTTTCTCTGCATAGACCCGTTGTGTGTAACCATGGGCTGCGGTTGTAGCTTCGAGTCCTTCCACTGGTCTGGTTATATGATTGAAGAAGGTTAATGGTAGCACGAAAAGAGGAAGTCCGGTCATGAGGCCGGATGGGGGTTTTAGGCACACCCAGCACTCACTCCGGTTCTCAATGTTTGCTATCTCTGCGGTTAGGGCTACAAAGGTATTCGGGGGTCTTGTTGGCGGCCCCTTTCTGCGTACCTTGAAGTGCATCCAATTATCCTGTTCTGTGTGGTTGCTCCAAAGAATGAGGAAAGCGTATTCCAACGGGGTGTCATCTGGTACTGTTGGAATTCTAGTTATCAGACTCGCGTGCTGGCCCCATTCGTATCCTTGTTTTGTGCTGAACCCTTTTTGTCTGGGTTTCTGCTTCCTTACTTGCCAAGCCACCTCGAGGTCCTGTTCCGCTATCATGTAGTACCATAAGATGCCCTTAAGGCCCTTGTGTCGTTCTACCAAGTCACTAGACCCATTTGCCAGGATGCAGGGTATTTCTATGAGTTGTTGAGGTTGGATCAGTACCCTCTTTCCACCTATTGGGCACGGTATCATTGACGAAAAAGGTTTGCTGGTGTTAGCTGAAAAGACTCTTACCCTATCTAGCTCTCTGTTATGGGTTGTCCCAAATTTTGCATATGTACTTGCTGTCGTTTTTCCTCCAGTCACTTCTCTCCTGTGTCGCTGCGGAGGTGCTGCTAATTCACTTTCGTTAACCCCTTTCGCGGTGGAGGTGTGGGAGGTGTGTATGGTTCCAATTGCTTGAGGCTATTAGTCCATTGCCTAGTAACCGGTCCCCCCCCGCAAAGGAGTAGTGTCAGTACCAGGAGTTGCATGTTGTGTCGCCAAAGGTTCTGTCGCTGTCTCCGGTATTCCAGGATCTCTGTTGTCTATGTCTTCCGGTCCCGGGTCCGGCAGGGCACCCGGCTCTGCCTGCAGTGGGCCCCCCGGCACTATCTCACCCTGTCTTGCCGGGTTGGCTCCGTCCTGGTTTGGTGGCGGTGGAGGGGTCCCTGAAGAGGTATCACGTCCTCCACCTCGTCTTCGTCTTCACTGTCTCGGTAAAATACTGAATTGCACACCGCTGGAACCTCTACTGGGGTTACCTCCTCCAGCTCCCTAGTTTCGTCGGCCTCCTTGGGCGCCTGCTTACAGTGTGAGTGGTGTATCCATGCACTCTTACCTCTCACTTTGACGGCGGAGGTGTGGTCAAGAGTATAGTGTAAGGTCCGGTCCACTTGGGTTGCAGGACGTTTTTCTGCAGGAATTATTTCACCCAAGCCCATTCAGCGGGTTGGAAATCATGTAACGAGTCTCCAGCAGGTATCGGCAACGCTTCTTGTACCTGCAAGTGATAGTTCCTAATGGTAGCAGTGAGTGTCCTGCAATAATTCATCATTCCGTCGGTCATACATGACAAATCCCAATCTCCCATATCTGGCGGAGCCGAGGCCAGTAACTGCATATGGTGTCCTGTTATTATTTCATGGGGCGAGAACCCCCTCGTGGCATTATTTGTTGCTCGCATTTTCTTGAGCGCTATAGGCAGTACGTCTGGCCAGGGCATTGACTGGCCCTCGCAGAGTTTGCAAAGCGTCTACTTTAGAGTTTGGTTCTCCCTTTCTACTGCCCCTGCTGACTGAGGGTGGTACGGACAGTGTAGTTTCTGGTTAATACCCAAGCCTTCGGCTACCTTTGCCTTCACTTTTGCCGTAAAAGACCCTCCTTGGTCCTATGATCGTCGTGTTGGAATCCCAAATCGCGGAATTACTTCCTGTAAAAGCAGTTTGGCCACTGTATCAGCTTCCTGGTTGGTAGTGGCAAAGGCCTCTACCCACTTAGAGAACATATCCACGATTATAAACACATATTGGTGGTGTTTGTATGCCGGCATTTTTACAAAATCCATCTGTAGGTGTTGAAACGGTCCAGACGTGGGTGGGTGTGCTCCCCGTTTCTTCGCGGCATACTTCCTATTATGTCTATCACAGGTCTCACAATTGCTAAGCACCTCTGTCGCTGCTGTCGTCACACCTGGAGCATTCCAGGTTTGACGAATAATTTCCGTCACTCCTTTTATCCCCATATGGCCCTGCGCATGTGCAGTTAGGGCTAGCCACGGTAACAATTTCTGGGGTACAAACGGCCTATTTCGCTCATCCACCCATACTCCATGTGTGTTTTGCTTTACACCTTCCTTCACCCTCCATGATTCCTGTTCTTCCATAGTTGCAGAGACTTGCAGATCTTTCAGCTGTTCTTGCGTTTGAGGGCCATCTACCATTTGATCCACATAAATTTCAGTTGTTGGTTGCGGGTTCGCCTCTTCCTCATCGAGCACTGCTATTGCCGCTAAATCTGCTCTTTCATTGCCTTTTGACACTTCATCTTTCCCTCCTGTGTGAGCTTTGCATTTAATCACTGCAATCTGCTGCGGCTCTTGTGCTGCTCGTATTAGTCGTTTGATCAGGTCCCCATGTCTGATAACCTTCCCAGAGGATGTCTTAAAGCGCCGCAAAGCCCAAATGGCGGCGGAGTTATGTAAGATGCCCCAGGCATATCTGCAATCTGTGTATATGTTCAATGTTTTTCCCGCACCCAGTTTACATCCACATATTAGCGCTTCCAGCTCAGCTTGTTGGGCTGAAAATCCCTTTGGTAGCAATTATTTCCTCAAGGTGGCGCTTGCGGTACATACGGCAAAGCTAGTGATTGTTTCCCCCCATCGGTTCTTCCTCGCCGCTCCATCTACGAACAGTTCTAATTCCGCATTCTCGATCGGGGCTTCCTGTAGGTCACGCCTAGCCTTTGTCTCTTCCACCAGCACTTGTTCACACACATGTGCCTCTCCCTCATCGCCCGTTGGCATGAGGGAGGCTGGGTTCAGTGGCAAACATCTTTCGATCGTTATATTAGTTGCCTGCAAAAGTACCAGATCATGTTAAACTGCCCGTGCCGCGGATATATGTTGTGTCTTGTTTTGCCGTATCAGCGCCGCCACATCATGCGGCACTTTCACGGTCAGCGGAGAACCCAAAACCAGCGTCGCCGTTGCGGTTACTGTGTATTGTGTTGCTGCTACTGCCCGTAAGCACCCAGGATAGGCGACGGCGACCGGATCCAAATGACTACTGTAGTACGCAATCGGCCTATTTTTCCCTCCGTGTTCTTGCGTCAGCACCGCTTGGGCGAATCCTCCTCTTTCCTGGATGAATAAGTTGAAGTGAAGATCATAGTTCGGTAGCCCCAATGCTGGTGCCGAGGACAAGGCCTGTTTCAATGTTTCAAAGTCTTTGTCCGCATCATTCCTCCAGGAGATCTTATCCCCCTCTGCCTCCCTTACCATGTCGTACAGTGATTGCACCCGAACCGCATAATCAGATATCCACTGCCAGCAGTAGCCCGTCATCCCGAGGAACTGCCGCAATTGTCGCAATGTAGTGGGTTTTGGGTGTTCTAGGATTGTCTCCACCCGTTCAGCTCCGAGGCTTCTCTGTCCCTGCTCCAGTATATGTCCCAAATACATTACTCTTGACTGTGAGAACTGCAATTTGTCTTTGCTGACTTTGTGGCCCTTTCGGGCGAGAGCTGTTAACAGCGCTACAGTGTCTGTTTCACATTTCGTCTGACTCCGAGCACACCAATAGATCGTCCACATATTGTATCATCACTGATCCTTCCGGGAGCTCTATGTCCTCGAAATCTTCCTTCAAAGCCTGCGAGAAAAGCATTGGGCTATCGCAGAACCCTTATGGGAGTACAGTCCAGGTGTATTGTTGTTCCTCGTAGCTAAAGGCAAACAAGTGTTGCGACTCCTCTGCTAGCGGTATGCAAAAGAACGCCGAGCACAAATCTACCACGGAGAAGTGCGTTGCAGTGGACGGCACCCCTGACAGTACCATAACAGGGTGTGGCACCACCGGAAAGGATGCTTTCACGCACTTATTCACCGCCCGCAGATCTTGTACGAACCTCCATTTGTTTCCCCCGGGCTTCTTCACCGGCAGGATCAGTGTGTTGCATTGGCTTTTAGTAGGTATTATCACCCCTTGGTCGCGCAATGATGCTAGCACCGGAGCGATCCCCTCTATTGCCTCTTTGCGCAATGGGTATTGAGCCACTCGAGGCAGGGGTATCCCCTCCTTTATCTGGATGGATACGGGCATTGCAGCCAGCACTCTGCCCACATTATTCGGGTGTCGTGTCCAAAGTTCAACAGGTACTTCCTGTAATCTTTCCTCCATCCTCGTTTCTCTGTTGGCCTGGCGGCGGGGCCTTTTGCTGTTCATCTCATATCTTTCCAGCATATATGTCAAAATCTGATCAGGCAAGCATACCTTCCATCCATCCCCCGTCGGCTGGCCCATAAAGCGTTCCGGGTTTCGCTATCCCTTTCTAGTGGTTCCGGGGCACATCTCAATCTGGTCATCATTCTTCCCAATTCTCCGGCCCTATGTCCTTTACTGACCGCCATTGAGATGTGCGGGGTAAGTCCATCTCTGTGCTTCATTAGCTCACGTTCCTCGGCGTTAGTTCCACCTCCATTGCCGCTCCCTCCTTTCCGATCCACAGAGTGGTTGTCATCAAAGTGCGTGTGGCGGTGTTATCTTCATGTACCCTTCCGAGGAATCAAAATCTTGCCCTGTTTCGTCATAATAGACCATACAGTGCAAAGGCAGTTCCACTCCTTTCAACTCAATGTCGTTGATACGCAACCATTCCTCTACGTCCCGCAATCTTTTCGCACTTTCCCAATCCCTGGTCAGTTTATCTCTCCCCTCTTGTGACACAATCCGCAACCAATAAACTACCGGTCCGAGTTCGGTCATCATGAGGGTCATTACTTCCTCTTGCAATGCTAGCGGAGCATCTATGAAGACTCCGTCTTGCCTCCATGTTAACATCCCATTCTGCACAACAAATCTCTCCCAACAAATTTATTGGGGTGTGTTTAGCTACCAAAAATGCATGTTCTCCCCGCAGGGGACCTACTTCAATTCGTAATTTGTCCAAAATCGGGATACCCTCTCTCCGTCCCAACACCCCACCACACTCACCGACTCGCCTGAGAGTGGCAGGTTCTTTATCTCTCCTTGTCTTAATGTTGACCGGGTGGCCCCTGTGTCTACTAGGAATGTTACTTGTCTCCCCTCTACGTTCAAGGTCGTGGTGAATTCCCTTACGTTCTGCGTTTCTCTTTGTGGCGCCACCACGGTGTCCTCATGTGAATAGTTTCTTTCCACTGTTTCCCCTCGCCTCTCATGTTCTCTAGGGGGTGCCGTTGGTCTATCCTGCTGTTGTGGTGGCCATGAGCCCCAGCCTCGTTGTTTAGGCGGTGCCTTGCACTCCCGGCTCCAATGTCCGAATTTACTGCAGTTAAAACATTCTTCCTGCCTTTGCGGCTCATTCTCTCAGTTCCAAGGTCTCCGCTGGCCCCGTTCGGCTTCATACCGGGGTTCCCAATCTGGATTGTTCCAGCGAGGCCTTCCTTCCCTCTCTTCTTATTTACGGCTCTTCAATTCGAGGTTTCTTACAACCATAGCTTGGGCATCTTTCTTTCCTCTCCGCTCCTCTTCTCGTAGAGTCTGCCAGGCTTGCCTCGCCTTTTCAAACACGGCATCCACTTCAGCCGTTTTCCACCCTGGCATGTCCGCCTTCAACTCTTGCCTTACTTCGTCGCACAGTCCATCTACAAGCATAGTGTTCAGGAAGTGGAGGGGTGTCTGTGCTATGTTATTAAATCCCGAGTGCAGCTCGATCTGTTCATACAGTCGTGCTTTGTACTCGGCAGGTGATTCCTTGGGATTCTATGTAATATCCTGTATTGCCTGCAAATCTATTACCCTTGGGGCCATCTCCGTTGCAAGTTCTTCCATCAGGGTTTGTACCCTACCCCTGTACAAAGCCTGTGCTTCTCGGTCGTCTCCCTCTGGGTAATGTCGGTTGAAAGTGCGATCCTCCTCTCCTTCTCATTTGACGCCCCAGGCTGCAGAACGCGAGCTCCAAACCGAACTTGGCAGCACAGCAGTGCAGATAAACCCTGTGTCCGTCCTGGTTGCTCCCTGAATTTTTATCTGATCGTGTAATATCTGAATTGCCCTTCTAGGGTTTTTCTTTATACATTCTTCCATGCTAGCTTTTACTCCCCTAATGTCTTGTGGGGTCCATGATCTCCAAACCCAACCTCCCGCTGTCGCTTGCATCATGGGGAACTGGTGAATGTCGCCCCTCCTCTTGCTCCTTCCATCCCTAAGACAGGGTAAATTCCTTTTGTGGTCCCAAGTCATGTTGTCGTCTTTCAGTCTACGTCGTCGTTGATTTCCGCTATCTGTGCTAACGCTTGTTTCAACTTCTCCTGTCTCTCCTCACTCTGTATCTTGACCTCCGTCAGCTGCTCTAGCTCTTGTTCCAGTTCCTTCTGTTTGTCCTCTCCCTGTGTCTTGACCTCTGTTAGCTGGTCTAGCGCCTGCTTTAGTTTCCCTTGTCATTCCTCGTCTTGCATTTTTCGTTAGTTCACAGTCCCTTCTAGTCCGAGTCGCCTATGCTCTGTCTCGACTTGCGACTCCATTAGCCATGCAGTCAACGCTTTCCAGTGTTGTCCACTTTGTTTCGGGCCTCCTGCTTTGCCCTCTGTCAGCGCATTACTCACTGTGTTCAGTATCTTTGGATCTAAAGATCCAGTCAGCGGAAAGGGATCTTTTCCCCTTGCGGTCCACTTCACCCAGTCCTGTATTCCCTTTACTTTATCGATTCCATATTTTTCACTGATAACTTTCAATGTTGTTCCTTTTGGTATCTTTTCGTTCTTTGAAGATTTATTCCCCATCTTATGTTCTTATCTTATGAACCACCTGATAGCTTTAAATCGCTTCTCCTTTTACTTTGGGACCGAAATCCCTTTCAATCAACCGCCTTAAGCCTCAAATCCCAATGAAGGCCTCTAACCTTCCCTCTATATGGTACAGGATTCCAACCTGTTCCCTCCTTATTTCAAACGGATAACCTTTATCCACTACCCTTCCAGGTCCCAACAACACCGCCTAACAGCCCTCCCTTTGTGCTCTTCAGACAAACCGCATTCGAATCACCTCATATGTTTTACCGATACAGTTCTTGATTCGAGCAGATCCTGGAGCTGCGTCTGGCGGGGCGCTGCCCACCGAGTGTACAGTGCTCGTCGAACTGGGGCTCCCTATTTTAGGTGCCCTACGTGTGATCATCACGTACCTTTTAGCTGAACCCTTGCGATCGCTGTACACCAAGTGGAGTCCCGCCATCCACACCGCCAGCATCAGTCAAATCCATCCTTGTTGCCAAATGTTATGACTCTCCACCTGGCCGAGTAAGATGACAGAGTCAGATGAGGATCCTCGAGTTACACGTTTTATTTCTGAAGACCACACGCATGCGGAATGTGGCTCAATGACCCTTCAGTCAGGCGCCTCCGGACCACATTGAGATTATGCTTCAAAACCATCATGTATATAATCACACAAAAGCAGAACTGGGTGTGGACTAAAAGTGTGTGCTAAGGGTAGAGAAATAAAGACATAAATGCGGCAGTGGGCTTCTTTCCCCCCTCCCTCAGGGCCCTAAGGGAAGTTGAATCGGTCAATTCTCAGATATGCAACCCAACAGTTTATCTTGCAAACTAATGACTTTCTAAACCTCCTACACTGGCACATGATGATAGCAATGGCGAAACTCTTGTGATGACTAAGAACAGGAATGTGTGGGACGTCAGCATACAATGAAGAAACAGTTCCTTCCAAAGACATGCTGTTGTCCAGCTGCAGAAAAACAGGAAGGGTGATAAAGGCTGTCCAAAGAAACAGTTAGAGCAACATGAAACATTTAACGCAACATCTTAAAGCAAGGTTCGAATCCTGACAGCTGATTAATATACAACTATTGACTATTGATTAGATATTCAACTATTGCTCAAATGTGACCACCTAGCATATCATCATTCCTCACACTAACCATCTAAAATCCCCCCAAGTACCACGTTTCTTGATCCGCCCCGGGCAGACAGCGCCCCCCCCCCCCAGACGCCCCATGTTTACACGCCTTCCGGCGAGGTCGAGGTGACACCCTAGGCGAACCTCCCCCTGCACCATCAAACGCCCCCGGTCGACAAGCTTGCTCATCTCCCTCGGACAGGACTGAATTAGGGAAACACCCCAAGTCCGCAAGCCCCCTGGGCGCCAGCACGTCTGACCTTGGCGAGATCAGAGGTTTGCGCTCCATGGCGCTCGGCACATCTGGCTTTGACGATATCAAGGGCGGGGGTGACGCTGAACAGCGAACCTGCCCCGGCTCCCCGCCATCAACCCGAACCAGACAATCTGCTGGTTGTATTACCTGCACAGGTTCATCGGTGGCTGCACGTATCACATTTCCACATGGTAACAACCCATGAAGCATCGTCGGCACAGATGTAAACTTCCCTTCATGCAAAGCACATTTCCACATCTCAACAACTGATGCTGCCTGCTTGCCTGTGACAGGCTGGCACAACATTTTAACAAACGATTCTAGCACATTAGGATGACACCACACTTTAACAAACCGTTTAAGGCGTTTAACACCGCCGCGATGCACAAGATCATTAAACACATCTGTGAGGAACGGCGGATCATTGCCAGAACCCAATCTCTCGGGTATGCTTTTATTATCAACGATCGGCCGCAGCCCCTGCACAGCAATGCCTGTTGAAGCACCCTGCCAAACCACATGCTCCGGCCACCCAGAGAACGCACCGATCACAATCAAACACATTCCGCTCACGCGTGGCTTGTCGGCATTTGCCTGCCCAGCAGCGCAACGCTTAATGACTCGGTCAAAGTCTCTCCCCAACCCCGGCCACCACAACAACCTTGTTCCCGGATGGATGGCCGAAGGCGCAGAGACGATGCAGAACGCGCTCGAGGCGATCACGTGTTGAACGATCACATGCACGACACGAGCGCACGCCGGATCATGAGCTGATTCCACCGTCGAAAGCAGCTCGCTCCAATCCCCCGTTGAAATCGCCTGAACGACACCGCTGAGTACTCTGCTCCACTCCCCCGTTGGAATCGCCTGAACGACACGGGCGAGTACTCTGCTGCACTCCCCCGTTGGAATCGCCTGAATGACACGGGCGAGTACTTTGTCATGAGCCGACTCCACCGCGACCTGCTTGGCAGTGACCGGCCCATCCTGGACCTGGCCCAGTGCAAACACATCAACCTGGTTGGTTGATCCAGATAAAGGTGGACCCCCTGCGAAAGGCAAGCGCGAGAGCCCGTCGCAGCTGGCTCGCTCCCCGTTGCTCCGGAACCGTATGTCGTAGTTGCTGTAAGCAAGGAACAGACACCAACGTTGTATCACCGCGGCCCCTGCCACCAGGACCTCACCCTCGGGTCTCGAGGGAGGCACGGGTTCAAACGGAGGTACGGGCCCCGGAGGAGGCACGGGCGCAAATGGAGGTACGGGCTCCAAAAGAGGCACCTCCCCCAACCGACTCTCTAATCGGCTCGGCAACGGTCGCCCAAGGTGAATGGCTGGCGCCGTCCAGTCTAGCCTGAGGCTAGTAAGCCAGTCTAGGCTCAAGAGCGCCGGCCCCTCCCCTCGTACCACAAACCGCGAGAGCATGGTGCTTCGACCTTGGTAGATCACCGATACATCTGTCATATCAAGTGACGTAATCGCTTCGCCGGTGTACGTGTACAGCGTGAGGGTAGACCTGATAAGGTGAAGACCGTGGAGTCTATGAGCGGTCTGTTCGCCCATGATCGACATGTATCAATTTGAAAAACGATTAGTGTCTCGTTCACCTCGATCTCCACTGTCATTGGTCTTGTTACCATCGGAACAATTGAAAACAGGCTCATCATCGGCTGCAGGTCCCGCTCCGGGTCATCTGGGTTGCCCCGTGCAGGTTGCAGGTCTCGCTCTGGGACGTAAAAGTGTACGTCATGTACAAAACCTCGCATAGGTCACAGGTCTTGCTCCGGGTTGTCGGGGTGGTCTCGCACAGGTTGCAGGTCTGGCCCCGAGTCATCGGGTTCGTCCCACGCCACATGAACCTCCGGACCACCTGTGAGGCTTCGGCCGGCAATGGTTCGGACATCTCTCAGTGTCTGTTCGATGGCTGATGCCGTTTTGACTGCCGAATTGAATGTAATCTCCTCGCACCCCAGCCGTAGTATCGCCGAAACCATGTCCGAGTCTTGCAATCCAGCAATAAAACGATCTTTGAGCCTGGCCTGCCGTTCACTCGACGTGAATTTGCAGGCGACGGCGAGATGTCTCACCCGCGCGGCGAAACTCGCGATGCGCTCCCCCGGGCTGCTTGCCAGGTGATCGAACTCGTACCGCATGAGCTGCGATGATTTTCCCGGCGCCGTGTGCGCCTGGCAATCCAATTGCTCCGGAAACAACTCGGTCATTGCCGACGAAAACATGCACTCCGCCATGAGCAGCGATTCGATCCCAATCCATCGTCGCCAATTGTTGTGTCTGAGGTGCAGTGAGATACGGAGAGTCGAGAGGGTCGTCGTAACTCTGTTTATTGCGTACTCGGATGCGCACTACTCAGAGCCTCTCGCGGGCGCGAACAGATATATGCATTGCAGACACGTGACTATTATCACAACTCCTCCATGCCCCCTCAGCGCTCTATGCCCATACACCACAAGAAGTCGCGCCCAATTTCTGTCAGTTAATTGTTTGTTTGCCATTTGTATTACAGTGTACAAGGAGGTAGAAATAAATGATTGACATATTTATCTAACCATTTATTCAAGAATAAATTATTACAGAACTGTACCATGCTGTTTTACTTGCAATTTTCAAAGTCCCCTCCCTCATGATCGATGCACAATCGCAGCCGAGCGGGCACAGAGCGGCACACACGTCTGCAGAGTTCGATATCAATTTCCTCAAACTTTGCAGTGATTTGAGCCTTCAATTCCTGAATGGTACGAGGCTTTTCACGATAAACAAGGTCTTTCATGAGCCCCCAAAGAAAGAAATCTGGAGGTGTAAGGTCTGGGGAGCGTGCCGGCCACTCGATCGGACCGCGGTAACCGATCCACTTTCTGGGAAAGTTTTCATCAAGCCACTGATGAACATAACGTCCATAATGAGGTGGAGCTCCATCATGCTGGAAATAACAGTCCTGATCTTGTACCCTGGGCCAAAAGAAGGTTTGCAGCATATCCAGGTAAATTTCTGCAGTGACAGATCCCTCAAAGAAAAAGGGTCCAATTATCCTCATGGAGATATGGCTGCCCAAACTGTCACTCCAGGTAAATTTACCTCCTTCTCAACTGTCACTCTTGGGTTATTCGCAGCCCAGTAGACACAATTGTGTCTGTTAATTTGCCATTAAGCTCAATATGGTGCAAATTCAGTAACTTTCCAAACTCGCAGCAATAACCTGCAAAACAAAATCAAAAATAAATAAATTACGAAAATGAATAATCTGCAAGACAATTATTAACAACTTGACTTCCCAGAAAGAATCTGACAGCCGACAAAACAGAAAGCGGGCGCGACTTTTGACTCACCCTGGATTTATGAAGAATCGTTTTACTCTTTTTTATTATTATTACAACTTTTCAAAGTATTTTCTCATGTAACCTTTTCAATTTCAGATAATTTATTCTCCAATCGAAGCTTCTTGTATCCTAATCATTCTCTTTCATCTCAATTCTTCCTCTTCTCAATCACTCAACCTATTGTTAATCTTCAACTCAACCCTTACCATCTCAACATTCCGTCGATTTATCCTTTCTTTCTCTTCATCTCAATCCTTGAGTTCAGTAACTTCCTGATAAATAATTTCCATTATACTCTTTTATTTGTTTAATCATATTGTTTAAAGCATTTCCATCCATGTTTTTCATCTCATATTGATATAATTACAGCTTGATCCTCCAGGGAGGTGGAATTATCAGCTTCAAGGACTTGGGTTAGAGTAGGCCGACTCAGCTCAGGTCTGCCCTGCTGCCTCTTTGTGCCATGATTGTGTTTTATCTCTTCAACCCTTTCTGCAGAGGTCAAGACCCAGGTTAATATGAGATTGCAAGTGGTCGGCGGTAGATATACGAACAGCAAGGCAGTCAAGGCAAAAACCACTGAGTTCATGTTGGTTTGTTTGTTTTGGTGCATTGTGTTGATACATGAGCTGTCGTGATTGAAGCTTTATACCAAGCATTGTGCAGCCCACATAGAAATACCAATGGATTCCAAGCTGAACATAAGTGCAACAATCAGCTCCAGCACTGTGTTTCTGCAACTAATCCCCTTCCTTGCCTGTCTTCATTAATCACAGGAAGTTCAACCAAAACCTGGTTGCACAGGTATGGTACTTCGTGAAGTGCATCTACTTTGGACTTTCAGCATACCAGATTCGCTGTGGGTACCCAACACGTATCCTTGGAAACTTCCTTACCAAGAGCTACAACTACCTCAACCTGTTTCTGTTCCAGGGGTATGTCACCTGTCTGGTGTTGTGCTTTTAAATGCCTTAACTTCATGCCAAGTGCTGTGCATTGCCAGCCCGGTACTTCAACTGCTTGTTGCCCCTAAAACTCACGTAGATTCCGACTGGTACCATTTCTGATTGAGCTGCGTGCAATAATGGACTGGGTTTGGACCGAAACGACTCTCAGTCTGTCCAGCTGGATTTGCATTGAGGACATCTATGCAAACATCTTCATCCTCAAATGCTGGAGAGAGTCAGAAAAGGTTCAAACAAGACCCTTTAATTAATTTCCTTTTTACTTCCCGTCTCGTACGTTAATCTTGCTTCATTTCTTTATCATTTGCAATGGAACGCTTCGTAGAGACTTCTTACAGTGTTGGCCACTTTGACTGTCTGTCACCATGCTAACCTTCGGGTGATTAGCTGCAGACAATATTTTCCACATCGAAGAATATGTATCTTCACCGAGCGTGCCAATATCTGAGTTGCACTGCGCATTCCGAATGGTTAGAGTCGTCTCATCGACAAACCATTCATAATCATGAGACCGTGTATGCAGCACATCATCACCAGTATAGTGATGCTCCCTTTTCATTATCACATGATTCAAGGATCAGTTTGATAGAATTCTGAAAACCTTTAAACAAACCACTCCAGGCGTGATCCCTTTGTCAGAGCAACAGACTCTCTTGCATCCGAGACTCCATTGCTCTGGCGAAAGCCGAATGCCTGAAACATCAGGTTCAATTTGAAGCCAGTGAAGTGGGATGCAGAGACATCAAGAGGACGTCTCGAACCCGAACCCAAACCGTAACCCTAACCAGTCCATCTATTCATTCATTGGCCTTCACTCGTTTTTTCATCACTGTGCATTATCAATTTCTCTTTCCATTCTGACATTTATTTTCTTTCACTTTCCCATCATTTGACAGTTCAACCTTGTGATTTCTGGCCTGTGTTGCCCTAACCCTAAGCATCAATTATTGAAGGACTGTGTCAAACATATTATTTTGTTGAGTTGTTGCTTTCTTACTGTTTTTGCTTCTCTCTTGAACTCTCCTTGTTAAGGGTTGATGACTGCCGCTTACTTTTTTTTGCCTGTGTCTCCCAATCCACCCCGACCAATATACCCCATGCTCCAACTCGTCGTGCTGACGCCTTTGTCTTCCCAGAGATATCCACAACCCCGAGGGCAGAAAAAAAAAAAGATTGTGAAGTATGGAATGGGAGGAATGATCGTTTTCGTGCTCATCTGTATCGTCTGGTTTCCACTTCTCTTCATGTCTCTCGTAAAGTCTGTTGCTGGAGTGTTAAACCCTCCTCTGGACGTCAGCGTGTCCCTCTCTCTTGGCGGGTATCAGGTACGCATTATCTCCCTGTAGGTTAGCAGTATACATTTCTGATTTGGACAATTTTCGATATGTCTGTGTGTGTACACGTGGACATATGTGCCCATGTCTCTTTCATGTAATTATGGATGTGCTTCAACCCTTGTGCCCCTTCCTCTTTCCACAGCCCATGTACAAGATGAGTGCACAACAACACTCTCTCAAACCATTTACACCGGCTGAATTCAATGCACTCACAAGGAAGTTCAGTCGCTCTGGGGTGAGAAGCATGTTCACATCTCACCTCATTTCCCCTCGCCTCATTGTTACCTGCCTTCAATTCATCACTGATTTTCACCCTATGTTGTCCTTCACAAGCTGTTTTCTTTAAGGGAATGTAGAACACACATACCCATCGAATGGTATCAACTGATCTTTTCCCAAAACAAAAGAAAAGTGCTTTTTAAAACTTTGTCATGGTAAATGGCCTTTAAACCTTGTCAGATTTAAGTTTAACATTAAGTGACTGCTGCATGACTCATGGAGTGATATAAGAACCAGAGAGATGGAGGAAGGAATATGCTTGTACTAGCAAATACAACCCGCCACTTCGCTGATGGGGATATATTTAGGGGGGAAGAGTCAGAAGGAGGGGAGGGATAGAGGATGGAGAGAGAAGGGATGGTAGGGTGAGGGGAGGGAAGGAGACAAAGGAGGGGTGGGGGAGCAAGGAAGGAGGGGGAGTGAGTAGGGGTTGAATAGCAAGGACGGGCCGGGGAAGGGAAGGCAGCATGAGGGGAGGGAGGGCAAGGGAAGGTAGGTAGAGGGGAGGGCAGGGGAGAGCAAGGTAAGGCATTGTGAGGGGAGGTCCATTCGGACATAATCAATGACAATTGAAGTCACCACGTGTGACTAAGAGAGAGTTGGGATAAGAGGATAGTAGTTGGTCCATGTTTTCAGAGAGCAAGATGTAAATGGAGTCATCACTGTTTGGTGGACAGTACAGCACACATATAAATATGAGGTGGGAGTGGAGGGGAAGGTGAAGCCAGAGGTTTTCCAGAGGAAGCCAGAGGCAAATGGAGAGTGAGGAATAGAGTCTTTGATGAAGAGTGCAACTCCACCACCAGGACAAGGCTCAGGTCTGTCATCCCGGAGGAGGGAGTAACCAGGGAGAGGTACTAGGTAACTGGGGAGTCAGAGACGTCTTGAAGGAAGAAAGTTTCTGTTAAGCAGATTATGTCTGGTTTATCAATGTCAACCTGTATGGAAAGATGTCAGGTTTGAGCGAAGGCCCTGGATGTTTGAGGTCCACACTGTTGAAGAAGAAGGAGGGGAGGAGGTTTTGGGTGCAGTGGCGGGGAAGGGGAGTGTAAGACGAGGGAGGAGGGGAGGAGGTAAGGAGAGTTGTTGAAAGAGTAAGGAGAGTTGTTGGAGAGTTGGAGAGTTAGAGTTAGAGAGGAGGTAAGGAGAGTTGTTGAAAAGAAGAGCTTGGGGAGAGGGCCGGATGAGGAGGAGAAAAGGCTCTGTGGTGATGGGTTGTGGTACAGTGGGGAGAAATAAGAGAGGGAGTCGAGGGCAGTTGAAGATTGGAGGAGGTGGAGTGATGAGATAGAGGAGAGAGGGCAGGGGAAGGAGGCAGCTTTGTGGATGTGAGAGAGGGGGGCAACTTTGATAAGGGGGAGTGGGGGGGGAGATTGGAGGGAGTAGCGTGAGAGGGGAAATTTGCGGGAGAAGTGTTAGCCAGGAGTTTTTGAGAAAGGTGAGAGGGAAGCTTGGAGAGGGAAGAGTGTGAAGGTTGCTTTTGTGAGGGAGGGGTGACGATGAGAGCAGGCATGGCCAAGATGCAGGAGGGCGATGGGAGAGGTGGGGAGAGAGGATGAATGAGACTTGGTAGTGGTATGGTGAAGAAGGGAGGGGGCAGGTTGACTACAGTTTCTGCAAGAAGAAGAGGGGGTGGAGAAACACATGGTTACAGGAGGTGTAAGATGAGAAGGTAAAAGAATAAAGAATATGTATTTTTTTATTTAGGTAAGATTAGGTAAAGTTAAGGTGAAAGAAAAAATTGTGAAGGTGTTTGGTGAATATGTGTCGGCAAAAGTAGAAGATGGTAGATCGGAAAAAGAAGGAAGAGGAAGAGCAAGTACAGTTTGTCACGTGGTTACATGGGGAATCATGTGAGGAGGAAAAAGGTTTTTAATTTTTTTTGGTGTATTTTTTTATATTATAAGACATGAAACAGAGGGTATGGTTGGTCGGGATAGAAGGAGACGCTGCATCATCAGCAGTAAATTTCCCCATTATTATCTTATTGATTATTATTATTATTATTATCATTTTTTCCACAACCTTTAAAATATCGATTTTATTTCAATTGAATTATATACTTGAACACTGCAGAACACATATCGCCTTTTTGGCACTTTCAAAACCCTTCCATTTAGCTGTACCCGGCCAAAATATTACGCCATTTTACATTATCACGGCCAATCAAATTTGTCACTTGTAAACTCTGCCCATGGCCTTGTTTCTCAACACAGTGTGGGGTAATGAGTTCTATGAACTCTGTAGTTGTTTAAGTAGGTTGCCTTCTTTCGCCGTCACCTCCAAATATTTGTTTCAATAGTTTCCCCTCCATCTACATCAACTCCGGATGTTCTTTTGAGTAGTATCTCCTCCACCTACTTCACCTACAGATCGTTCATGCATTTTTCTGATGTGGAATTTTCAATCAGAAGTCCAACCTTAAGTGTCATTTTTTCTCTGTGATTAAAGGAAAACTCCAACTTGATACTTGACAACATTATCTCTTGGATTCATTTTTTATATAAAGAAAATTTTATTTGCTCCTCAGAGTTAGACGTTCTTTTAAATCCTCTCTCCTTTATCCCTTCTGGCTTTTGTTTTCTTCTTGTCAACCTGTTCTTCCTCTGACCATCTACTCTCCTTGTATCCCTTGCACCACATTTACTTCCTGTTCACCTTGATCTCTTACTTGTCCCAAAGTTGAATGGTTAGATGGTTTTCTTAATCATTTTGCTTTCTTAATCAAATGTTTAAATACAACGGTTGTCTTTGTTAATTGATTGATAACTCGTTTGCTGATTCATTGATTGCTTTCTATCCTTAATTTAGATTTGAAAAATATTGATCATTGAAAATGTTATGATTTATGTTTATTTTTACACACTATCTTGGCTCATGGAAGAGCAAAGAAACAGGCGCTAAAAAAAGTAGAAAACTGATCGTGGGGCACACTCAAATACAACAAGCAAAGCAGATAGGAGAGAGGAAACTTGGAAAATTAGAGGGTTGGGTTTGGTCGTGTTAATGGGGGTAAAAAACATCACCAGATGGGATGGAGATGACACGAGATACTGGTACACTGCTTGCTTGAAATCCTGGAGGGGAAAGAGTGATTTTAGTGCCTGAAGGCAGTTGCACAAATGGGAGAAAAAAAAGTGGTGAGCAAAAAGCCTGGATTTTGGGAGTTGAACCAAGAGGTTACTGGAAGAACACATACATGTGATCCCAAAATTATGAAGGAGCCTGGGAAGGTCAGATGGTAGATAGTGTGAGAGAGAGAGAGAGAGAGAGAGAGAGAGAGAGAGAGAGAGAGAGAGAGAGAGAGACAGAGACAGAGACAGAGACAGAGACAGAGACAGAGACAGAGACAGAGACAGAGACAGAGACAGAGACAGAGACAGAGACAGAGACAGAGACAGAGACAGAGACAGAGACACAGACAGACGTGATTAAAAAAAATACCACTGATCTTCCTGTGATGTGAGTAATAGGCCTTATACTTTGGCCTCATCTTGGTGCATGCCAATAATGTGCCGAGCTTTAATATTGTGAGTAAACGAAATGTCCATACATTTAACAAAGTATGTGGTTTGACTTTTATTACATAAAACCACTCTATTTGCTAACAATGAACCTGAAAGCCTTTCTGATCCATTGTCTGCCTGCCATGTGATGTGCTTGGCCTTTTTAGACAGCCATGCAGTTTATCACGATCCATACATCTGAAGACTTGGTCACTGCTGACCTGGAAGGTAATTCTACTGCAGTTTGGGGGATCAGCCCACCGAGCCAAGACAAGCTTGTCGAAGAACTTCTCCTGAATGATTCTGACATCACTATTCGGTTCTATTGGTCGATCCGCAGGTAACTCCTTAAAGAGTTTTAAAGCTCTTTTGTTCCCCTTACCCATCCCCCCCCCTTATTCATTGTTCATTCTGATAGTAGACGATTCACAAAAGCCACATGTATAAATACACCAGTTTTATTCCTAAATGATGATCTGCTGTATACCATTTTGTGCTGCAAATGTGACACAGAACCCAGCATGAGCCTATGTTTTGCAGGAACCCCAAATTGAAGGCAAAAGCCGAAGTTACAAAGCAAAAACACACCATTGACCTGAACGGTACAGACCCCATACGTGCAGAGCTGGCTGCCCTGTTGCAGGGCAAGCGTACCCAGCCTGTGTAAGTCAATCATTTCTCTGCTCATCGACTCATTACCGGCCTACTAGTTCAACTTCGAACAAATTCACACCTTCTTACTCCCTGATTATGTAACCCTGCACTCCTTGCTCAGTCCCATATTATTTCCCCCTTTTTGTATTATATCACCTTCCAACTGCTTATCTATAGTGTCTAAGCTTCATTGAAAAACTTGCACATGATGTTCATACCGTACAAATAAATTAATAGATGCTTGTGTACCAAGCTGCCACACCTGGCTCTCCCTTCCAAGCTCTGAATAATGTTTTTCTGTTAGATCATTGACCCATTGTTAGCTCATTTTGAGATTGTTAATCACCATGTTATCAATCATGGATATAAGTGCAGATGGTGAGGGTTGACCGTGCCAGTGAACTGTTTGGCTGTGTCATGCATCGTGAATCAAATGGGACTCTATATGTGACAACGCACTGACGCCGGATCACACTGGTCTTACGTGTGCACCATGGTGTGGTTATTTGTTGTTTCCCACAGGCGGGTTCCTGGTTTGTTACCACCATACATTCGGGCCCCGAGTGGTCCTGATGCCAACCCTGTAAGACAACTACTGCCAAGTGAGTGGTTGCTTCTGAATGTATCCTTGTTTGTCTTCATTAATCAGTTCATCCATCAGCCAACCTCTTTAATTTTGCCAGTTTCTCTCTAAAATTACTGTCATGATTGCAGGCATTATGTGCACAAGTGCATGCATAGCACACACACACACACACACACACACACACACACACACACACACACACACACACACACACACACACACACACACACACACACACACACACACACACACACACACCACTCCACATTGTATGAGGGGTAATTTTCACAAAGAGATGTGAAATTGGTGTGATTCCATCACGTCACATGAATAATTGTGACCAATCATTCAAAAGATAATCAGATGGTAGTATCACTTGACCAACTGCTTTGTATGATACTGATGACTGTCCAGTGAAGTAACTTAATATAATCCCGATGGGGAAGTGTTCAGTAGAGAAATTTTGCAATGTGAGAAAAGGAGAGGATACCAGCAACCACACATGTCCCACCTGGGCCCTTGAAAGAGGCGTAGCTTTGAGGAGATGTTGGTCAATCAACGTGTGATGACACCTGAGAAGGCCCTATTTAGCAAACAGGACAGCTCAGAGGTAGTGTACTCACCTTTGAGTTGTCTAGTCTGGATTCAATTCCCGACCCAACTATTAACTCACTTGGGTGATTTGTAGAATGGGTGTTGTATCAATGATTATGCCATCCTTTCAGTGGGATGTAAAACTGGCTGTCCCATGTTCTTATTATCAAAGGTAGATTTTAAAGATCACACAGTCACATTGTGTTCCTTACTGTTGGAGGAGAGTTTGGTGGGAGAGGAATGTAACTCAGCAAAATAACTGATTCAAGGTGTGGGCATAAATGAGACAAACTTGCGTTAGGAGGTGGGGGAGGTCCTACAATACCACCATTTTGCAGAGATAACAATAGACTATACCTAAAGGATTTGGCATGGCAGATGATGCACTTACTTGGAAATCTCTGTCATGGATACACGGGCATCCCATAACAGGCAATGGCAGATGCTCATGCCACGAATGTCTTGTGAGCGGCCTAACTCAATGGCTAACTCCACAAGATTATGAGGTACCAGCAGGTATTGTAGTTGTTTAGTTGATATGGGATGACCTGCCACCATGCCACCATGCCACCATGAATGAACGAAGAGATAATATTAACGTCAGTGATTGAAGAGGATTGAAGTTGAGAAAATGTAAAGGCTTTTAGACAGAGTCTGACAAGACAAAAACAAACAAACAATATCCACGTTTAAGACCTGAAAATAAATAACAACAAAAAAAAATACAAGGACACCAGGACTAAACAGTAAGATGTTAGATGTAGACAACAGAAACGACAGACAAGATGGATATTCCTGAAAGCATGTCAGCTTGTCAAACAAATCGAGCAATTGATTCATCCCTCTCATGCTCTTTCAGGTTTTTGGATCAATGTTGTTTCCATAATTGTGAGCTTGATGACTCTCATTTACCTTGAGGTTTTGACTCGGTTTCCATGCACTTGCCTACTTCGCACCGCAGATGCTGGTCGTGATTATTCCAGTGTGGACCTTCTGCTGATGACCAAGAACGAGTCTGGAAGAGTGGAACAGTGGTGGAGCCTTCGTCAGGTTCGGGATGAGTGCCCTCAACAACGCTGCGATGACATCAAAATCGTAATTTTCAGTGACAGGGTCAGTCCACCGAGCTTGGGCTTTTTGGCAGGCTACGGGTGAGTGTATCCCATTAGGTGGGTATGTAGGGATTGTTTGAAAGTCCTTTGGGGTTTTAGCAAAGCATGAGGTTCTCAGTCTCAATAATTCTTCCGATTGAGCCGATTTCTCACTGCATGAATGTCGTCTGGGGGAAAATATAGCAATTAAAGGCCACCATAATGTAGTTTACACACCTTGTATTTTTCTGATGGAGCTTGTGCAGTACTACATCAAGGAAATACAGGAACACTCGGCCTAGTGTGTACTTACAAAGGGAAATCCTCACAAGGTACTTCCGAATGGATTATCAGTGGCTTGTTCACCAAATGCAGCCTTGAAACCTTGATTCTTAATCTTGTGTTTCTTTGTCTGTAAACTTAATCTTTACCTGATGTATATTTATCAGCTCAACACTGCCGCTTATGGGGAGCAAGCTTAAGTTTAGGACAGAACACACTACTGCCTCAGATTGAGCCTCCATTTTTGAGATATTGACTTTTAACAACACTGCTGTGATTCCACCCTTCCTGGTGCCTTATTGTAGTTCAACTTTTGAATACCTTGTTTAATTTTTTTTCTCACACACACATATATATATATATATATATATATATATATATATATATATATATATATATATATATATATATATATATATATATATATATATATATATATATATATATATATATATATATATATATATATCTTCTTTCGGCTGATCTTCTTCTTTCTGATTATAAACCACTAAACAACGACTGTGGGCTAACTGCACATGAACTTATCGATATATCTCACCTGAGGACCCTTTATGGTGTATTGCGAATTTCCACAGCTGTAACAATATGTATATATATATATATATACATATATATATATATATATACATATATATATATATACATATATATATATATATATATATATATATATATATATATATATATATATACATATATATATATATATATATATATATATATATATATATATATATATATATATATATATATACATATATATATATATATATATATATATATATATATATATATATATACATATATATATATATATATATATATATATATATATATATATATATATATATATATATATACATATATATATATATATATATATACATATATATATATATATATATATATATATATATATATATATATATATATATATATATATATATATATATATATACATATCTTCTTCTTTCGGCTGCTCCTGTTTGGGGTCGCCTCAGCGGATCATCTGTATGATCCGCATAGTGATTTGGCACAGGTTTTACGCCGGATGCCCTTCCTGATGCAACCCTGGTCACCTCTTATGACACAGGGATATGGTACACCTATTTTAACCGGGGCATACACCGGGCACAGTACACTGGTACTCACTTTGCCAACATCGGAAGGATGACAGACTGAGTGAACCTCCTGGTGTGTATTAATTCAAGCGGCCAACGGGGATTGAACTCAGGACCTTTTGGATCCCAAGCCGCTACCCTAACCACTACGCCAACACCAGGATACCATATATATTGTTATGGTTCTGCGAACTGGCACTCCCCAGTAATGGCAACAAACATGTAGCGTTTGCCGAGATAGTTATTTTGTGACTACTTGTTTCAGATAGGGTCCTTCCCTTGTGTTTAATGGGCCACAAAGGACATGCATTGTGTGGGATTTGTTTGGTTTTTCCCTACTTTCTCCCCATTTTCTATATTTTAATTAAACACCACATTCAAACTGTGTGTCATCACATTAGCATATGCTGCCAAAACCCCATTCAAATTGCGTGCCAGAACCCAACCGCCATCCCACTTTCAACCACGCTGTTTCAACCATGCCGTCATCACCACTTTCAGCCACGCTTTCAACATCATTTTCAACTACGCCACCACCACAAGACTACAATTACCTCCACCCCACACAACCAAGAACCATCACCTCGATTTGCTCACATGCCATCGACGTCAGCCTCAACCATTCACTCGACCACCACAGCACTGTTCCAAAACACCACTCCAACCACCATCTCAACCACTCACCTTTGATCGACGATGAACCAAACAACCAAGCTCGCTGCCATTTCTGTTGCTCCTCCCTGTCAGGAGAACCATTAGTGGGGACCAGTCAGGCTTGCATTACCAGTGGGGAGTGGTGCATGCTGCCCCCATGTTAATTTTGGAGATCGGCCCCGTGGCCTGCTTCAAAGGCAAATGGAACCGTTTCCGGTCATATGGCTTCGCAGAGTGGGTGATGTCAGGATACAGGTAACGTCTGGGCCAATGAACACAGCGTGCTCAGAACATAAGGGGCAGGCATTGGTTGCCATGTGGCATGGTTACGCCTGCCCCATTCGGCGCATATGAAATAGCGTTCCAGGCGGATTCAAAATGTTCTTTTAGGTTCTATTGGAAGGTTTATCATGGTGGTATATATCCATTCAAAACCGTTTATAAGGAGCAGCTGGCTTGGCAAGCACTATCTCACTGATT
>NC_140967.1:108483163-108645663 GCF_056783735.1 Eptatretus burgeri | reverse complement strand
GGACAATCCAGTCGTGACCCTCTCGGACTAACGCCGGGAACCAGTCACGGGTGGACCTTTCGGTCTCACCGCGATCGAGCCAATCAGCCCCCGCGTGGGATAGGGTTGCTCGCCAAATTCGAACTACCTAAGTACCCACGCGGAGGGTAGACCGGGCGATCGCACCTCGCCGCAGGTCGACTTCGGACACGGGCCACTTAAGCGACCAGTTCCGTACTATCAGAATAACCGAGCGGTGTTATCGTCGACCTCGACGGTTCGATTAATTATCGGGCGTATTCAGCCCACTACCAACCCTTTACGTGAAGCAAGATGGGGATTCAATGGAGGAAAAGACGAAGCGAAGCGGGAAACAGTTCAACAATAAAGCACATTTATTCGCGACGAACGGAAAGCACACAAATACAATTCCACCAAATGCACACAAAAAAGAAAACACAATTCCATTTACACAAAAAGCAAACATAAAAGTGAAAACACAGTGCAGAGCTAATACCGACTACCGAGCACACGGCAACACTTATACAATTCTACTTCACAGACGGCGCCGACAACACATACCCAAAACCAAGGAAAAGAAATACCCTCAAGAATGAGGTAGGCCTGGGGCCGAGACCTGGTCGGGCCTACCCGTCTGGTGATGAGACGCGGAGCGGCGATGGCCCCGCAACCCGCGGGCCTCGTGGACAGTGCCTGGCAGGGGGTGGGAACGGGGCCCCCTTGGTCGCACTATCTCAGCGCGGGGGGAAACAGGAGGGGGGTTGCTGATGCTCGGGGTATAGAGGATCTTTATTATGTGCGACGAGCGTCTCCACCTCGGCCAGGTCGCGCTGCCGGCCTCCCTCGGGCGCGCAGCTCCTTGCACGACGCGAGCACCCTTCGTCCGACTCGCCGCCTCTCCACAGCTCGTCCCCTCCGTTCCGACTCTCCTTCGCCTCGTTCCGACCTTTACGACTCCCTTCTTCCTCGTTCCGACTTCTTACTACTCCTTTCTTCCTCGTTCCGACTTCTTACTCTCTTTTACTGACGAACACCGTCCTTTTATCCCCCCCGTAACTTCGCCTTTGACCTTTCACCTCGCTCCCCATTGGCCCGACAAAAAGTGGGCGTGAAGGCTTTTTGATCCACAAATTTGCATATATCGATCCCCCTGGGGGCGGGGCCAATTCGCCACTCGCTCACCGATTGGACGGCAAAAAGTGGGCGTGTGTCGTTTTGGATCCGTTTTTGAAGCAGAAAATCCGTGGTTTTGTACACGCTGTTCAACGTGCGCCCTACACGAGTCCAGCATCGGTGCCCATGAGTGGCGCGAGATGACGGTGATGCGATGGTGGCGAGTTGCGACGGTAAAGGTCATGGCGGTTGTGGTGAAGCGGCGTTGTGGTTGGTGGTTGTTGTTGTGGTTGTGATGGTGGCGATTGGTCCAAAATAAAGATAGTAAAAGAAAAACGGCTATCCTGAAGAGTCGCAGCACGTATAAATGACATGTATTCCCACTAGACAACGGGTTTGGGCCTAACTACACATGCACTTACCGAGATACCTCACCTAAGGGACCTGAATGGTGGTTTGCGAATCTGGTAACCACAACACTACCCCTTCCCTTTTTACAGACTCGTCCCGAGTCGTCAAATTTTCGTGTGCCATCATGTGTAGTTTTCCCCTAGTACATTTTACCTACGGATCCCTGAGTGCGACATTCATGGTATTCGTGTCCCCAAAATAAATAACCTGAGGGCTGCGTAACTACCTAAACAAACTCACTCACACGGACGACTTAAATAAAATTGCCGGCGCTAGACAGACATGCCGGGGGCGCACTCATATTTACAGTACATCTTACCCTTAACTTACAAATCTTACACTAAACCATGGCCCAGGATCATTGAACTCTGCAAAAGAAAGCAGTTAGCAGGGAGCCAGGCTGCCCACATGCAGTCTCTGACTCAAACAATGCAGGTGACAGGGAACGTGGCTGGCTGCTCACACGCAGTCCAAGGCCTTCCTTTTTGAACTGAACTCAGTGAACCACAACGGTGCTTGGGCTGCACAATGCAGTCTCCGTGCCAGCTCAAGTGGCACACGCAATGAGCACAACGAATGGATGCATGAACACAAACACGGTGCACGGGCCGCCACTGCAGGCCCGTGTTGTAGCTGCCAACAGGGCAGTTCTTGCAGCTTGCAAACTGTTGCCTTGATCCTGGCGCACATGGAAATGAACAGGGGGGGGCAAAGCAAAAATTGAACGGGGCTGGTGAACGTGGGCAGTGGGCATGGCATGGCAAAGGTGAGCAGGCAAACACAGCCCGCAGAAGAAGGCCGCTGCAGGCAAACTCAGCCCGCAGAACCAGGCCGGCACAGGCCTCGAAGAAAAACAGCCAGCAGATGAACTGGCCGGCACAGGCCTTGCAGTAACACAGCCAGCAGATGAAGCTGGCCAGCTTTTGCCGTCAGTGGAAGTTGGTGGAGGGAGTGCGGTGGTGCTGGCCACTTGGAAGGCGGGCTCGGACCTACCTACCTGTCTCCCTCCCAACCTATCGCCTTTGCCTGTCATTGTACATACCCACTCCCTTAATTTGTCAAACCCCAATTTAGCCCCAACTTATTTTTTTGTTGTTTTTATTTTTACTTCCCCACTATAAATCGTCCCCTAACCCCCTTTATCGTCCTTGTTCGGCTAACCTATCCTGTCACCTAGCCTACTCCCAACCCCTACGTTCCCTTCCCAGAGGGGAATAAGGGAGAGCTAACGTCCTGTGTCGAGGCCCAACTCAAGCCTCAGAATGGCCTCCCCAGAGTTCGGCGATCTAACCCAAAGTGGGTCCAGCGGCCCACAACGACAGCGAGGGGATGGATGGTGCGGAGGGGTACATCTCCTAATCTACCCTATCCATTTAACTGTTAAACTACCCCGGGGCTTTCAACAAGCGCCTCTCGCTTAAACTATTGGTTCTATAAACCCAGATTCCCGTCGCCTGTGTTGGTGTCCTTACAATTTCGGGCCTCGCCCCCCAATTTTCTCTCCGTGCCCTCACACGGTCTCCTGGCTGGGACACGTGGCTCCTTTTGGCAGGCACGACCCTCTGCCGAATCTCCCGCTATGGCACCCCCGGGCACTACACTGCCTCCGAGCCTACCAGCTCCCTAACACCGGGGAGTGCCCCCCATGGCACCTCCCCTGAAACGCACACGTGGCAGGCCGGCCTCCCGGGCCCCTTTCCGAGGGTCACCCGTGCCCACAACACTGCCCACGCGGCTAATGGCGCCCGGGCCCCCGCACCAAGCAGGCGCACCCGTGCCCACTACTCTATCCCGGCCCCCCATGGGCCCTTGGCCTACCGCGCCCGACTAGCCTGGTGCCCGGGGTACCCACTCAGCGATACTCACCTTTCGCAGCCACGCTCCCAAGCCCGTCAACAGGGCTCCTGCACCCCTCCAAATGGGTTTCGAGCCTACATTCCCACCAACAGCAAAACGACCTCCATTTTTCAATTTGACTAACCCAGCTAACTCACTCTACACTGACCCCGGGCGTCCCTTGGCCGGGAGTCACTCCTCCCCCCACTCACTCATCGCACCATGCATTCCCCATTCGCTCCACTCACACAGACCCGCTGGCCTCACTCACTCAACAAGTACTCACCTCACATCCCACAACTCTTCAACACACACACCGCTGAACTCTGCCATCCTTCTAACTACCTCCCCTAACTAACTCGTGCTCCCACGTCATCCCTTACACTAGTAGCACGTTCCTTTTAACCTACGTAGCTAAGCTACGTCCCCTCTACACACTCACCAGTCTGTCTCTGTCTCCTAACTCAAAAATTCATTTTATTTCCCAACCTAAATCTGGCTACAATCCCTCTAACTAATCCATTCCACGGACTCCATGAGGACTTACCCCTGCCCCATGAAGTCGGTCTAACTAAGCTAACCCTTCCCCCTAACTAGTTTCCATCCTGTGCCCAGGTAAGGGGGTCTTTCACCCCTTGCCCAGGAATCCTTTGCACCCGAAAGTGAGGCTTGGCTTTCTTTTTTTTTTTTTTTTTTCATGCGCAGCACCTGCGCGGCAACTCAGAGCTCGCGCACTTTGCACCTGTCCGTGATGTCATGCAGCTGCACGTGTTCCTCGTCCCTCCTTGGACGGTGCCATCCGGCAGAGATACCCCTCCTGCCGGATTCCAACCACACGTGCAGCCATGACGTCACGGTGCGCAAAAAAAAACACAAGCCCCACGTCTCGAGGGGTTCCCCACGCGAACACATGTGCTTTGCCCGTTGGAGCTGAACACACACGATCGCGTGGAGAACCCGTCCGGTCCAAATCCATTTACCTGCCTAAACTTTGTCCGTCCGCGGGATCGGCAAATCCACCGCGTGCGTTTCCGGACCGGGACTTCACTCTCGCAAGCGAGCACGTGGCGGTCTCGTGCGTTGCACAGCACGAACCGCGTGCTCACTGCTGGGTGAACCCGGCACGGTCCTCGAAACAACTACAGCCGCTACTCGGCTTTCTCTCCTCTGTCGCCGTCTCCGTCGCCATTCCACACACGCATACCTGCGTGTCCACGACGCACACAGTCCACACCATCACATTCACACGGGGAGACGCGGCTGCGTGCTCCCGCATGCCAACCGACATCTCCCTCTCATACCGCTCTCTCACACACACGGTCTCCCTGGCACACAGCGACCTTGCACACGGCCGTTCACTCACGCGTGCCTCACTACTCACACAAACCATACTACTCACACGTGGTGCTCCATTCACTCGCGCGGGGCACTCACCCGCGGTGCCTCACCCACACACGCGAGGGCACTCAACCGCTGTGCCTCATCCACACACCGTGCCTCATCCACACACGGTTCCTCACCCACACACGCGGGGGCACTAACCCGCGGTGCCTCATCCATACAGGCCGTTTCACTCACACACACGGCCTCTTCCACACACGGTGCCCCATCCACACCCGGCGTGCTGGGAAGCACGCACTCTGGTACCATCGCCACCACACCACTCACACACGGGGTCGCTTCCACACACGGGGACGCACTCACACCTTGCACCACACACACAGGGACAACCACACTGGGGATTCGTGTCCCCACAAGGGTCTCCGGGGCCTCTATACCCCCAATCTGTCCGTGCACCCGTCCACAGCACTCCTCCTCTCAACCTCGCAAAGCACGACCGAACTCACCTGGTCGTGACTCACCTCAAGGGGGCATACTCCCTCCCCTCGTTCCTGGAGGAGGCCATCCAGGTGCTCGCACCGGGTCCCTGCACGCTCCGCGAGCTCACCCCCATTATCCTCCACTACCTCCGTGTGTGTGTGCGCGTCACTTACCCCGTCTTCCTCGTGTAGTCTTTCCTCTATTTTTCTATCTCCCGTGTCTCTGCCAACTCTTCACCCTTTACCTCCCTTGTCTCAACTATTATTTCCTTTGTCACGCCCTTCATGCCCGCCTGCAGGCATCGGCCCATGTTCTGCGTTTCACCCCGCAGCTTTTCGTTTCTTCCTTCATTTGCTTGTTCATGCCTTTCATTTCGTTTATAAATTCAGTTGTGTTTGCATCCATCTTCGTTTTTACTTCGTCCATTTGCTTGTTCATGTTCGCAATCATCTTCGCTGTCGTTTCCGCATACATTTTTTCGTTCATTGCCGCCAGCATGGTGAATAGCTGGGCCATGTTGGATGCACTCAGCTGAGCCGTTTCGGCAAGGGTTGGGGAAGGGTCTTGGTGGAGAGGGGGGGGGGAGGTGTCATACACCGCGGCCGCTGCCGCACCCACCTCGGGCCCTGGGTTCAGTTGGGCGAGTCCGTGTTCCTGCACAATCAACATTTCCTGCTCGGGGATTCCATCCTGGACCATGGATTCTACACATTCTACATCCATTTCTAATACCCCCGGCTCCCGCTCGCCTTGAGACGCCATCTTGCTTCTCGTGAAGGGTTAATTTGCTCGCTCGTAATTTGGAGGGAATCGGGGGTCGCTTCTCTCACCCCTGGACCGATTCCCGTGAATTTCGCTGGAGACAGGAGAGCCTGTTGTCCCGCTCTCCAATACCAGTGCCGCGAGGAGGGCGATGAATTTGTATCCCACTCCTGACACCAGTGTTGCGGTTTTCGCGCCCGCCGGCGTGCGACGGCCACGTAACTCGAATCGCGGCGCGTCGCCCACCGGACGGACAATCCAGTCGTGACCCTCTCGGACTAACGCCGGGAACCAGTCACGGGTGGACCTTTCGGTCTCACCGCGATCGAGCCAATCAGCCCCCGCGTGGGATAGGGTTGCTCGCCAAATTCGAACTACCTAAGTACCCACGCGGAGGGTAGACCGGGCGATCGCACCTCGCCGCAGGTCGACTTCGGACACGGGCCACTTAAGCGACCCGTTCCGTACTATCAGAATAACCGAGCGGTGTTATCGTCGACCTCGACGGTTCGATTAATTATCGGGCGTATTCAGCCCACTACCAACCCTTTACGTGAAGCAAGATGGGGATTCAATGGAGGAAAAGACGAAGCGAAGCGGGAAACAGTTCAACAATAAAGCACATTTATTCGCGACGAACGGAAAGCACACAAATACAATTCCACCAAATGCACACAAAAAAGAAAACACAATTCCATTTACACAAAAAGCAAACATAAAAGTGAAAACACACTGCAGAGCTAATACCGACTACCGAGCACACGGCAACACTTATACAATTCTACTTCACAGACGGCGCCGACAACACATACCCAAAACCAAGGAAAAGAAATACCCTCAAGAATGAGGTAGGCCTGGGGCCGAGACCTGGTCGGGCCTACCCGTCTGGTGATGAGACGCGGAGCGGCGATGGCCCCGCAACCCGCGGGCCTCGTGGACAGTGCCTGGCAGGGGGTGGGAACGGGGCCCCCTTGGTCGCACTATCTCAGCGCGGGGGAAACAGGAGGGGGGGGTTGCTGATGCTCGGGGTATAGAGGATCTTTATTATGTGCGACGAGCGTCTCCACCTCGGCCAGGTCGCGCTGCCGGCCTCCCTCGGGCGCGCAGCTCCTTGCACGACGCGAGCACCCTTCGTCCGACTCGCCGCCTCTCCACAGCTCGTCCCCTCCGTTCCGACTCTCCTTCGCCTCGTTCCGACCTTTACGACTCCCTTCTTCCTCGTTCCGACTTCTTACTACTCCTTTCTTCCTCGTTCCGACTTCTTACTCTCCTTTTACTGACGAACACCGTCCTTTTATCCCCCCGTAACTTCGCCTTTGACCCCCTCCCTTTGACCTTTCACCTCGCTCCCCATTGGCCCGAGAAAAAGTGGGCGTGAAGGCTTTTTGATCCACAAATTTGCATATATCGATCGCCCTGGGGGCGGGGCCAATTCGCCCCTCGCTCACCGATTGGACGGCAAAAAGTGGGCGTGTGTCGTTTTGGATCCGTTTTTGAAGCAGAAAATCCGTGGTTTTGTACACGCTGTTCAACGTGCGCCCTACACGAGTCCAGCATCGGTGCCCATGAGTGGCGCGAGATGACGGTGATGCGATGGCGGCGAGTTGCGACGGTAAAGGTCATGGCGGTTGTGGTGAAGCGGCGTTGTGGTTGGTGGTTGTTGTTGTGGTTGTGATGGTGGCGATTGGTCCAAAATAAAGATAGTAAAAGAAAAACGGCTATCCTGAAGAGTCGCAGCACGTATAAATGACATGTATTCCCACTAGACAACGGGTTTGGGCCTAACTACACATGCACTTACCGAGATACCTCACCTAAGGGACCTGAATGGTGGTTTGCGAATCTGGTAACCACAACAATATATATATATATACACATACTGCCGGGTACCCAGCGTAATGCTGGGTCCCTCTTCCCACCCTGTGTCCCTCCTCCCACCACATCCCTTCCCATCCTTCCTGTCACAAAGGAGTTTTTTCAGGGTTTTTAACATTTGGGAAAAAAATAAATAATTTAAATAACACCGCTTTTGATTCTTACCAACCTCTAACTTTCCACGTGTTGTGTTGAAATCTGCGCCCGAGGGACGAATTCATCGATATGGCCAAAATAAATCATGGTATAGCTTTTTATCCTTGTCGCCATGTAATGAATCAGGGGTGTGTTCAGTTACTGAGTTTCTTGTGGAGAGCTCGCCAAGTGGCTTAAGCATTCAAGCAAGCACTCCATTCAAAACCGTTGATAAGGAACGGCTGGCTTGGCAAGCACTATCTCACTGATTGTAAACTGAACACACCCATGGACATCTCACCATCATATAGAATATACAAAATGCTGACAGGACAGTTTTTTTTTAATTAAAGACTTCAAATATGAATAATGCCTTGTTTTTGTTGTAATGAAAACATAAACGTACCTTTGTTCAGTTTTAAAATGTGCAACAACTCAGACGTGATGTTGAGTGTGCGAAAGTGATTTCATCCATATCTTGAAAGTCTATGTGTCCATAACTTCGTTAAAGTGTACATGTACATCAATAATATCTCTTGGGAATTTCTCCGGCCTCCCGACTAACTAATTACTGATGCAAGTATTTCACGACCAAGCTGATTTTAACAATTATTGACTTCACATAATACAGTATGTGAATTACATGTCCATCAGTTTATTTCTAAGCCTTGAAAAGTCAGGCGAAAACCAATATTTTTTATTTATTAAAGACCTCTATTTTCTTTTTTTTGCATTATGAGGACCTACCTTTATTGGGCAGTATATGTTAGACAGCTGCCACGATCGCTGCAAACAAAACATGCATTACCTCGTTTGAGTTGTAATCAAAATGCATCTTTGTTTCCTCAAAAGGGCGGCTTTATTTAACGATAGAAGACACGTTCAGTCATCAAATGTATACCAGAGGCCGATGAACAGTTAGAGCTATTCGAAGTGAAAAAGATGGTGGCAATTTTTGGGCTGCTGGAGAGAAAGGCATGGCCTGGCTAATGGATGGTTCTTGTGATGCTGGGGGAAAGAGGGGAAGGTGTGGTCTGTAGAATGGGTGGGGCTTGTGACTCACAGACACAAACTCAGCTTGATATCTATACAGATATAAACGCCATTTTCTCTCTCCCTCTCCCTCTCATGCACGGCCACATCTTTTAAGTTGCAAACTCCAAACTTGGGGTAAAATACAACTTTGTGTGGGGAGTAACATTGGCTTTGTGGTTGCAGCCTCATACAGGGGTGTGGGAGGCAGGGGGAGGGGGCATAAATTCTACATGTACATGTGCACCACGTAGCAGCACCTGGTGGTGCTGGCAAAAGGTATGACAATTTCCTTTTTCACCTGAGCAATGCTGAGGTTAAAGCACTCTTCGCACGGGTAAATTTTTTCTTCCTTCCCTTCTCTCCTCCCCCGCCCCCCAACCGCCCCAAAAATTGAGGGGCCTCTCAAAGCCTGTCATCGTTTGTGAGACATTCAAATGGGGGATGGGGGGGACAAAGGGAGGGGGGAATGAGATGTGAGGATGGGGAGGGGTTAAAGCACTCTATGCGTGGTTAAATTTGTCTTCCTTTTCTTCTCACCCAAAATGTTTGTCAAACACGATGACTAGTTGGGAAAACATGATGACATAAGAAATAGATGGAAATATTTAAATGCTCCAAACTTGGACCAATGCCGTCATGATATCATCACAATGACAGCATGGTTACAAACCTAGAAGGGCATCTCTCAGTTCAATTATGCAAAGTCAAAAGCTTTCAACAAGCAGATGAAAAGCGAAGCTACCGACCGGTTTTTCCCTTGTTGGGGCTCATCAGTCTAACACATCGCTGTTTCATCCACTGAGTAACTTTGAAGCCTTTCCATCAGTATTGGTCCAAGTTCAGAGATTTTAATATTCCCATTTGTACATCTCCTGACTGCTTAATAACAATGAAGATGCTGCCAAGTTGTGATTCGTGGACAAAACACAATGTGGCCATGTGGCAGATGGCAAATGTCGGTTCCAAATTCAATCTTTCAGATGATTGGATCAATGTTAGTCATGCATCATCAGTCAGTTTGTGTATGTATATACATATATATATATATATATATATATATATATATATATATATATATATATATATATATATATACATATACATATACACACACACACACACACACACACACACACACACACACACACACACACACACACACACACACACACACACACACATATATTTATTGTTGAAGATTTTCACCCGACCGGCGTGCGGGCGACCACCTTTATCTCAATTGTGGCCGCGCGTGCGGAGTCAAAATTTTACCTTATATCCTGGAATTAAATTGTATTAGATAAGATTTTTTTCCACCTTTATTTACACATCGTAACCCACAACTTCCAAATGAAAAACAAATTATACAAATTTCAGAAAATTAATTTAAATACAAAACTAGAATATCTTGGTTGGATGAGTGTCCATCCCCCTGAGTTAATATTTGGTGGAAACACCTTTGACAGCAATTGCAGCTGTGTCTGTTGGGATAGGTCTCTACCAACTTTGCACACCTTGATTGGGCAATATTTGTCCATTCTTCTCCACAAAACTATTCAAACTCAGTCAAGTTGTGTGGGGAATATTGATGGATGTTATGTAGTCTTCAAGTCATGCCACAGATTTCCAATTGGATTTCAGTTAGGGTTCTGACAGAGCCACTCAAGGACATTTATTTCTTTTGTTCCTTAGCCACTCCAGTGTAGCTTTGGCTGTATGCTTCGGGTCGTTGTCATGCTGAAAGGTAAACTTCTGTCCCAATTTCAACTTTCTTGCAGAGGGCAGCAGGTTTTCCTCGAGGATATTTCTGTATTTTGCTCCATCCATTTTCCAATCTATCCTGACAAGTGCCCCAGTCCTTGCTGATGAGAAACATCCCCATAACATGATGCTGCCGCCACCGTGCTTCACAGTCGGGATGGTGTTCTTTGTGTGATGTTATATGTTGGGTTTGTGCCAAACGTAACATTTTGCATTTCGGCGAAAAAGTTCCATCTTGATTTTGTCAGACCACAAAACGGTTTGCTGCATGGCTTCAGAATTTCCAGAGTTGTTTTATGCATACCTCAACTGGGAGGATTGGAGAGCAGTAAATATAACACCATTATGTCTCTCTCATCTCTCCTCATAACTGCTTCCTTTCTAGTGTATAAAGCCCTGTCTCCTTCAGCCGCTCCCATAGCTGAGTCTAGCTCGGCCCACAATCAATCTCGTAGCTCTGCACCGAACCCTCTCTATGGCATCTATGTCCTTTCTGAGTTGTGGTGACGAAAACTGCACACAATGTTCTAGATGTGGCCCTCACTAAATTCCTGTACAATGTTGACACCACCTCGTTTGATTTATATCATTGATCCCCCTCCGATTGCAACCTAAAACCCTATTTGCTTTACCCATAGCTGCCGGGCACTGTGCTGCCTGCTTCCCTCCTATATCTATTACCACCCCCAGATCCTTCTCCTGTGTGACACGCTCCAAAATTACCCCATACATCCTGTAATCTCTATTTTCATTGTTCTTCCCCATCCCCAACACCTTACACTTGCTCACATTCAATTACATCTGCCAATCTTTTTCCCAATCTATACAAGTATCAATACTCTCTTGTATCTGATCACCCCCACTCCCACCTACTCTGCTATCCACCTTACCTCCAAGCTTTGTGTCATCTGCAAATTTGAAAAGCCTACTCTTCACCCCACTGTCTGAATCGTTGATGTAAATAATGAATAGTAATGATCTGAGTACTGATCGCTGAGGTACACCACTACTTGCATCCTCCCAGCAAGACATCCTCACACTCACAGCCACTCTTTGCTTCCCACCACTAAACCAGTTTGCAATCTAATTAGCTACCTGATCAGCCACTCCACAAGCCCTCACTTTGGTTAACAACCTCCGATGTGGTACCTTATCAAATGCCTTCTTAAAGTCTAGAGATGCTATGTCCACTGCCTTGCCCTCATCCATCCAGTAAGAGCCTGCTTCATAGAACTCTAAAAGGTTTATGAGACTAGAACTGCCTTTGGTAAACCCATGTTGACTACCTTTAATTAGTTTGTATTTATTTATATGGTTCCTCATCTGGTCCTTAATTAATGTCTCCAACACCTTCCCCACAACTGAAGTCAAACTAACAGGTCTATAGTTTCCCAATTCTTCTCTGGATCCTTTCTTAAATAATGTTGTTACATTTGCTACTCTCCAATCCTCCAGTACCTGTCCTGACTCTAGTGAACTGTTAAAGATATCCGTTAACATCTCACTTACCTGCTCAGCCACTTGCCTCGATATTCTCGGTTGCTTCGTATCTGCCCCGGAGCCTTTTCTACTCTTAAATGTCCTAGCTGTTCCTTTATTGTTTCTGCCCACCAAATATCTCCACTCAACCTAGATCTTCTGTGAAAGCCCTTCCTCAACTGCTTGATAGATACTCTCAGCTATTGGCAATTATTGTCCTGACTATTCCTGTGTAAAAGTTGAAGAAAAATACCTGTTTAATAAGCCTGCCATCTCACTTTCATCACTAACCACTCTCCCAGTGCTATTCCTCAATGGGCCCACACTGGTCCTAACCTGTTCTTTTCTCCTGATATATTCAAAGAAAGCCTTGCTATTATGTTTAATATTCTTAGCCATGTTCTTCTCATACTCTCTTTTGGCTTGCCGAGTTATTTTGTTAACTTGCCTCTGTTTACTCCGATAATGATATAAATCTAACTCCAGCCCTGTTATTTTAAACCGAATAAATACCTTCTGCTTCTCCTTAATAGCGTTTCTTTTCTCACTGCTCAACCACCCTGGTCTCTTTCTTTTTCTAGTTTTACACTTCATTGGAATGGACTTACTCTGCACTCGACACATTTGGTCCGTGAAGGTTTCCCATTTCTCGGATGCTGATTGTCCTCTTATTTGAGTATCCCAATCTACATCACCAAACTCTCTTCTCATACCGTCAATGTTTGCCTTCCTGAAATCTAACAGCCTTACCCTACTATCCTGAACTCTAACCCTTAACAGAGTCTTTGCGCACACAATGTTATCATCACTTGCTCCTTAATGCTCCCCTACCTCCACCTCCTCCACCATATTGGGATCGTTACATAAAAGGAGGTCTAACACTGCACTCCCCCCGAGTGGTATTATCTACAAACTGGGTTAAAAAGCAATCCTGGACTAAAACGTGGAAATCCTCATCTGCTCTTCCCTTTCCCTGTTCCTGGACCCACTCTATCCCTGGCCAGTTAAAATCCCCCATAATTAATCAATACTCTTCTCTTACGACGTGCCCTTTTGAATTCTGCATCTTCTCCTCCTTCCTCCTCTTCCTTCGCACCCAGAGCCCTATAAAATCATCCTTCCAGTATCTTACTGTTTTTACAATCTCTAATATCTACACAAACAGAATCCTCCACATTAATTTCCTCCTTAATGTCACCCCTTTCTCTTGATGCAATGCCCTGTTTTATTCCTCCGCCTATTCTCTCCTTCTTGTCACACCGATACATCTTGTAGCCTTCTAATCCTGTCCTCTAGTTACTCTCCTCCTTAAACCATGACTCCATTTTTAACTCTCTTCCAGCAATATTACTTAAACCATGGGGACTTTGACATTTTAAGTCTTTTTCTCCTTGTTATCCTCAATTGTCCACCAAATATCCCCAAATCCATTTTGATTCTCCATCAAATTGAAATAGCATTCCTCAAAATGGAATTGTCCACCAAATGTTACATTATAACCAGCGAGTTGGTGTCAAAGCCACCCAATGCTCGCCTGTTTATACATTTATCGTTTTTAACAGACTCGTCTAATCATATTTTTTTTTATAAAGCATTGCAGTGAAGTCTGATCCAAATAATTTTAAAGCAATATATGTATTGGTATATTGTAATCAGTAAAAAAATAGTGTAGTAGATAAAAACATTAGAAAGGAAATAACTTTCACCAAAAACTTTAACATTTTCACGCTCACGCTCACGCCGGAGGTATCGCTATAGCTCTCTGTTCTTCGAACAGGCGTGCTAAAAATGAGTGTTCCTTATAATGGGACTCCACTGTATAATATTATGAATATAAAACGATGTGTCCTGTTTTACATTTTCCAAGGCTTCATCATGTTGTTCCTTATTTGAGTAATAGTATAGCTGTTATTATTTTGTTTGTCCATGTGTGTGCAGCATCATGGGCCTGTATGCGTCTGTGGTTCTGGTGGTTGGGAAGTTTGTACGTGAGTTCTTCAGCGGCATATCCCACTCCATCATGTTTGAGGAGCTACCTAATGTCGACCGGGTTCTAAAGCTCTGCACAGACATCTTCTTGGTCCGTGAGACTGGCGAGCTGCAGCTTGAAGAAGACCTCTTTGCCAAGCTTATTTTCCTCTACCGCTCACCTGAGACCATGATCAAATGGACCCGTGAAAAGGGTGACTAAACACTACAAACACGAGCTGTGAGGAACACGTCTCACCCGGTTTGCCATGAGGAACACAGCTGTGAGAGTACAGCGAGTACGACCTCACCTTGCCTCCCCCTCGATGAGAAATGTAGGACTTCCAGAGGCTCCTAAAGAAAATGCTCTCGGAGAGCTTAGATGATGAGAAACCACAATAATCACCATGTTCCTCTTGCAGTAAGATAAAATGACCTTTATGAAAGATAAATGCAAGATTTTCTTTAACTCCATAAATGTTTAGATCGTATGGGATGAGAAGAACCATATGATATGGTGTAAATTAAAACACAAAACATTCATAGCTTCAGTTGGTGAATAAAACAACCTCGATGTTGGACCTTGAGAATACTTAAAAGACCTCAATAACTGGCTGTTGAGCTGAGTAAACATAAATATTATGATGACTTCTGAATTTTTGTCTTCTTGTGATTTGCTGTCACTGATGCATAAAAGGATCATTATGTATTAGTTCATCTGAGAAGGTCAGGAGACACAGATTGCAAACTATGTCCCCCTGTCCCCAATCCCCCCCTCTATGTATTGTAAGTTATGGATTATCTCTTGTGGTTGTGATTGTCTCTAAGTAATTAATTATTCATATCGTAACTTGCTCACTCATCAATTACACAACCTACTAATGTTCCACAATAATTTTGATTTCATTAATCGGTACTAGATCATTTTGATTGGCTGTTATAAATTGATCTTCCTACTTCCATCCAGGAGTATGTTGAAGACGTCCGATGCGGTTTTCCAGGCAGGCATATAAACCTGAGCGTACAGAATTCCAGCCTTGATTATGGAGGTTAAAACCACTTTCCATATATTACAATTGAGATGAAATCATATCTTTATGAGGGCCAGAGTGCCTGGGGCAGTTTTTGAATTTTGTACAATCTATACCTCACATCTGCTTCATATCATGACCCTGAGGCTTGAGACCAGAAGAGATTTGTGGATGGATAATGACCTTGAGTTGCCAATCCTGAAGTTCCAGAACAGGAGAAATGACTCGTACACATGTGTGGGGGTTTTTAAGGGTCGTGGGTGATGAAGCTTGTACAAGATACTGATTTGCTGAAGTGTTTCTTTACGATGAAAGTATTACTGCAATGCTGTCTCTCATTTTTACGTGTGCAGTGTTAGGTCGTTCACTGCATACATCGATAACACTGAGATCCCAAAGGATGAAAGGCAAACCTTTATTTGCAACCACTTGGGCTAAAATCCCTTTCTCGGTCCATTGGAAGAAGTACCCCTTGATGTGGTGCTTAATGGTTTAATAATTGAAGTAATTATTGAGGTGGTGTTTCATGGTCTGAGAACAAAGGTAATTATTGAGTTGGTATTTTATGGTTTAATAATGGAAAAGGTACTCCTTGAGGTGGTGGTTAATGGTTTAATAATGAAAGAGGTACTCCTTGAGGTGGTGGTTAATGGTTTAATAATTGAGGTAATCCTTGAGGTGGTATTTAATAATAGAAGTAATTATTGAGGTGGTGTTTAATGGTTTAATAATGGATGTTATTATTGAGGTGGTTTGAAAATGCAGGTAATTATTGAGGTGGTGTTTCGTGGTTTAATGATGGAAGTAATGATTGAAGTGGTGTTTAATGGTTTAATAATGGAAGTAATTATTGAGCCTGTGATGTTTAATTGCCTAATTATGGAGGTGGTATTTCATGGTTTGAGAATCGAGGTGGTGTTTAATGGTTTAATAATGGAAGAGGTACGTACTCCTTGAGGTGTTGTTTAATGGTTTAATATTGGATGTTATTATTGAGGTGGTGTTTGGTGGTTTGAGAATGGAATATAGTTAAACCTTCTGTGATTATGAACGATTTTTAGTCCTTGCATGGCAGGTGGAGGAAGATTTTATAAGTTGCTGATTAACTCAGTGCTTACAAAATCCAAAAGGTTGGAACACCTCAAATTGTCAGCTGCTCTCACAGCCTTGACTGTAAGTTATAAAAACACTCAAAGAATGTCTCCCTCTAAACCTTGTAGCTGTTTGGATTATCAAAGCTGTGTTTCAAGAACCCTCGGTGTGGAGATGTCACGTGCTTTATTGAGTTGTTTATGTAAGGGGTGTAGCAGACCACAGGTCAATCGGTCTTTGACCAGATATTGAGAATTGGTTGCAGACCACAGGTCAATCGGTCTTTGACCGGAGATTGAGAATTGGTTGCAGACCACAGGTCAATCGGTCTTTGACCGGAGATTGAGAATTGGTGGTCCAGGAATGAGGATGGTATTGCATGTGACATTTATTAAGGAGGTTTTCACATTACTGATTCAAAATAAAAACAAACCTTGAACAAACCAGCTCTGTTTTGTTGCTGTTTTTCATGACTTCATCAATTTGAATTCTTTTAAATCTCTGATGAGCAATTTTTCTAACCATTTGCATCATTACCTCCACCAGTGAAGGTGTATGGAGGTTATGTTTTCACTCCTGTCTGTTTGTCTGTGAGCAGGATATCTCAAAACGTTATGGACAGATTCAGATGAAATTTAGTGGACAGGTTAGGAGTGTGACAAGGAAGAATTGATTGCTTTTGGTGAAGATCAGGAACTGGATAAGAGATTTTATTTTATTTTTTTACCTCTGCTACCAAAGGTGTGCAGAGATTATGTTTTCATCACTGTCTGTTTGTCTTTGAGCAGAATACTTCAAAAAGTGAAGGATGGATTCAGACGAAACTTGTTTGACAGGTATAGTATTTGGCAATGACTAATTGACTTTATTTTGGTGAAGATCAGATGCAGATCCTGAGATGAGATGAAAAAAAGAAAAATTTTAAGTGATTTTTCACCATTGAGTGATCGGGCCAAATGATATGTCGCACGATACCTCAAAAAGTTATCGATGGATTCGGACAAAACTTGGTGGACACGTGGGTGTGTCACTAGGGTGAATTTATTTGATTTTGGTGAAGATCCGGATCCGGATGCGAGAATTAAATATTTTAAGTAATTCTTCACCCTTGAAAAATAGGGCCAAAATGCATAGCATGAAATTGATATTTTGATATTTCAAAAACTTGTGGATGGATTATGAAAAAAAAAAAACTTGATGGATAAATTGTGTAGATGACAACAACAAGCTGATTCGGTTTTGGTTAAGGTCAGGATGCAGATCCAACTTATCAGTGAGATACAAAATGTAAACTGTTTAGCCTGGCGGAGGTATGCACTCTACCCAATGCCATTCTGGTTCTCGATGCTTTTGTAATTACATTAGAAACTTTTAATTTGTGATCAAATAAGCTCCACCTGTTAATGTTGTGATTGGCCATCTGTATCCATCTTCACCCCATGTGTCCTCCCATACCCACCATTCCTCCCCACACCTAAGTCTCTCTCTCTATTTTGTCCCTCAACCCTGCTGTTAGTGTTTCCTCCTCTTTTTACTGTTCCTTTTGTTCTGTTTGGTCATTACCCATTCTCGTTACAGCTTTTCCACGAGCCTCGACATTATATACAAAAAAAAAACAAATTTGAAAATAAATACCCTGAATATATTTCGAAAGAAAATGAATAAAGCATATGTAATATAAATACATATACATATTGTTGCAGACCCGGGGGTCGGGGATGAGAAAACCGGCGGGGGGGGGGGGGGTTCCCACAAGACTCTCCGGAATCGCAGGCCGTCGCACACGAATAACTTGGTGCCACGGCGAGTCGCGAATCGACCGTGAACGCCAGTAACTCGACCATGTGACTTAGGGGCCTCCGTCAAATAAATACCGTTTACCTAATGGTCATGTGATATAATTACTGGGGGACATGCCCTCGGTATGCCTTGTTCAAACCGTATCACCTTACCGGATCAGATGCAGCCGAGCATAACTGCCCAAGAACGTACCGGCTAGAAAAACATATTGTTGGGGGATAATGTCCTGGCTAAGCTCGGATATGAACCATGCTGGACCAATGAAGGAAAAGATGAAAACGAGCTGGGAACATTTCTACACAAAGCATTTATTTACACTCAAATGAGGAAAGGTACGTGGCACAGTCATTTGGGTTTATTATTATGTACAGCAGGGATAGCAAGGAAGTTGTGGGATGTAACAAAAGCAAAGCAATTTACAAAAGCAGACATGGAGCAGACTTATCCCATTACAACTTCTACAATCTTAACTTATGCCACAACAGGCACACACACACGAGAAAGATTAGATAGCCAGAAAGAAAGAGAGCAGATGAGGATAAACGGCCTTACAATACTTGGCGCAGTCGTCTGACCAACGCAACCCAGCAAGCTTTGAGGGAGGTATGAGGGAGAAATACTGGTGTCTCAGGTGTGGGAGTGGGAGGTTTGATCTTGTGCAATATGGGGGGGGGGTGCAGTGTCGTGCCAGAGGAAACTGTGATTGCGAATCAGTAATGGATGCTCTTTTGTGCATTCAAAGGGGATGAGATGGAGGGGTGGAAAGAGAGAGGAGAGAAGATGTTTGAGGCCTTAGATCCCAAGCCTCGTCATGCATAGGTCTGTGTGTGTAGCATGTACCTCCATGGGATGGTCCGCTTGAGCATTCCCACCTCAAGAGTCAACGCGTTATCTTCGGCTTCGTCACTTTGCTGGAACTCGTGGAAACGTGCACTCCGCACTGATCCTCTGGAAGAAGAAAGTCTGTCGCACACCAACCATGAGTGAAGAGACAGTGATGGGCAGACAACGAGGAGCAGTGAAGAAGAGGGTGAAGCAGAGATGCGAAGAAGAGGGAGGACGGCTCTGCTATCCGCCTTTTTTAGCCCTGGGCAAAGGGTAGGGTGACGACCCGAAGCACCGTGCTGTAACGCAAATCACACTTCTCTATTGGGCCACAGCGGCCCGAGCTATGCCCTGCTAGGCTCCTTGTACTGGAAGCTGTCTCAATGGCACATTCGGCCTGACACGGCCAGGAGATCCTGCACTAAACTCCCAGATTGCTCTTCCCCCGAACCCCTTCCCCCCACTTCACCGCCCATCTTGCTGTGTTTTGGCGACTGAACGAGGGTCGTATCAATCCCACCTGCCCACCTGGGACACGCCCAGCGAGATGCTGTTGGTGCGACTAACATCCGTTGCTTCTCCCCACATCACGTGGTCCGAGTACCCTGAGCCGTGCAGCACGCCTCTGTTTAGTGGCAATTTGTATTGATACAGAGGTACGAGGAGGTGCAGGAATATTTTTCCTGTGTGCAGGAGGTGTTGGTGTTTGAGGTGGTGAGTTTTTGGTGAGCGAGGGGTGAGCAAGGTGAGATGCCGTTGCAAATTGCACGCAGATTTGTATGAAAGGGCGCACCATGCGGGTGCCACATAGTGTTTTTGTTCTTATTTTGATTCTCTCATGGGAGGCTGCGTGGGGTGTTTGTTATTCATATAGTGGTGTGTTTGTTGTGATTCTTTTGGGTCCAAGCCACAGGAGGCGTTGTATTGTGAACATTCAATGGCATTTTGCATGGCGACTGCGCTTGCTTGATTTGTACCATGGCTAAAAAGAAAGGGTTGGAATAGAAATCAGAATAGAAGATGGAGATACAGTTATTAGACCAAGCTGTTAGAGCCACGCAACGCACTTCACCCTGTTAACCCACGAGACATGAGGGGAAGGTCTAACTACACGAAGGGGAAGGTCTAACTACACGAAGACTAACTAAATAACTGCTTGGGGATCACGGTATGTTGGGTGCCATTGCCTTAGAGGCATGCGGTTTTGCAGAACCGCAACAACGATATATATGTATGTATATATATGTTTGTATATATATGTATATATATATATATATATATATATATATATATATATATATATATATATATATATATATATATATATATATATATATATATATATATATATATATATATGTGTGTACATTGTATGCATGTGTACTGCATGTACCCATGGTGTTTTTACCCATGCCCATGCTCCCTCCCTGAGAAAGAAAGAAGGAAAATAAATAAAACATTTTGCATTTTCTAGTTTTGATCTGGTGTTGATAAATTAGTGTGGTGTTGATGTGGCACACGCATGATGGGCTGAATGGCCTGCACCTGTGTCTAATTTCCTTGTGTTTCCTTGTGATCACATTCCTCTCATTGGGTCAGAACACAAATACAATCAAACACACACTGGATCCAAAATAGCTTCTAATTCTTCATTGTCACAATTCCATGTATCCGGCTCTGGTTTAACGGGAGTAGAAGGATCATGTTGATCAATCATTAGCATTGTTATCATTCTGTGGACAAGTAATTGGGGATTACCAGCAGTGTGTAAACTAACCATTTTGTCCTCATGTCTCAGAGCATTACAGACACTTTGTATGGGACTGTGTTTTTATTGTTTTTTTTCAGCTTTCACTTTCATTAATGTTGTCATTCAGCTGGTAAAATATTTTGGTTTCTTGTTTAGGTGAAGAGTGCCCTCGCTGCTTTCAAGCAGCACGGCTCGGACCTGCCATTGTCTGGATATTGCTGATGTAGATGATGCCACGTTTCCCGATTGTGCTGAAACCTTCATGACACTATTACAAGTTATCAATGAGTGGTTATCAAAAAAGTTATCAAAAATGAGTGGTACTGTCAAAAATGAGTATCAAAACCCAGTGGTTGAAGTTTCAGTCACTGCAGCTGCTGAAGGTTATGAAAGAGGACATCTGTGATCCAGTCGGTATGAAGTACTGCTCAATCCTGTGTGCTGACTGGTCTGATAATGTGTTTTTCTTGGAGCTGCAAAAGGAAATGCCAGCCGAAGTATCTGAGGGAGAGCAGGGCTTATGTCAGTTCTAGATTGATCACCTTGCTTCTCTCAAGGCTTCAGTTTTCGACGCCATATCCCAGTTGTTGGACCACATGCTCCTGGACATGCTGGGCAAACTCAGGGACCGGATGCTCAGTGATGCACAGAACACGGCTGCTACATACCACAAATAATAATGGTTGAGCCTTCCAGCACCTCGTGATCAGTTGGCTCCACATCTGTCTTCATCCGCTTGTCCTCTGCTGCTCCTGCTGCGTGATCGCATGCTCCAACTACAGAGGCAGGTGGCATCAGCCCCCTATAGAGTCTTCTGGCAGGGCTTCTCGCCTGGATCCATTCCTTGATGAAGAAGGAAAGAACCAGGGGTGTGGCCCTGATGGATCCACTTATAATTCTGTATGCAGCCTGTGGCTGCTGGTTGCATCATTCTTTGGAGCGCAGCTGTGCTGCTGGTGCAGTGTCCCCTGCTTCCAATAAGCTGGTACTCATTTTTCCGACCTCAGAAGGATGACAGGCTGAGTCAACCCCCCTGGTGTTATTTAACGGTCTTTAAGTCAGCCACCTTAACTGTAAAGCCAACACCAGGATTGATGGGTCATTTGATGTCACAGGATATATTGCAAGTTGTGGCATTGTTTATGACTCGATGACTGGTCACGTGTTGTTGCAGTGTCTAAGAATGATAACTGCACAGGGTGGGTTCAATTTCCATATCACAAACCACAACTTGTTTTCAACTACATGCTGGCATAGCCCAGTGAAATCTCACAGCCCCTGCCCTTCCATTTCACCACTCATGTTGTGGGTGTTAAATGAGCTTCAGACCATGAGGTTTGAAATCATCACAATCACTTAACGATCAAATGATCACAAAACACTTCCTTCGATCACATTGAAGAGAATGAAGGGTCTCCAAAGTTTCGTTGTTTTGAATCAGACCCTTTTGTAGTTTTGGGAAGTCCTTGTGTGGAACTATCAAATATATATTTATATTTAAAACTTGAAGGAAAACAAAGCTGTGAGAGAATAAAAAGTTTTTATAAAGTTTCTTGAGGGAGAGACATTTCACTCTTTGTAATAAAAATGTCATAAACCTTCAAGTTGCTTCAGCTGACAGTTGGTACCAAATATTTTTACACCTTCTCAGGTTATTACCATTGTATGTGAGAATGCGCACTTCCGTGCCCTTTTGTGGTGTTTTGATCATTTTTAAAAACATAAACGGGTCTCCGCTCAGGGTGGAACTAAACCATGAAGGGCAGGGGCTTCACAAACTACCAGAGAGGTGTCGGAGGGAGAGACACAAGGAGGTAAAGAGGATAACATAAAAATGGGTTTAATGGGGCCCAAAGAGGAAGAGAATGGGAAGGTGTGTGCGTGGGTGCGTGCGTGCGTGAGTGCATGTGCGTGCGTGTGTGACCATTTTTATTGGAGATGTCCAAGCGATTCTTTATCAAACTTTCAGAAGTTCATCAGTGAGTAAATAATGTCAGGTCAGGTCAGATTAGATCTGTGACCTGCTCCAGGTACCATGTAAACCTGTACTAACCTGTTCCATGGTCGGGTTGTCGGCGACTAAACCGTCTCCCCCACCAGGTTTTCTGGTGAGGAGGGTGTTTGGATATGGACACCCAGCAGGATTAAAAACAAAACCTGTCAAAGGGTGGAGGAGCTCCTTGTGAGCCAACGGCCATCCATATCTCGTGCCCAACTGTGTCTGCAGACGTCCTCCTGCAGTTGGGTTACTTCTAATTTGGAGGTTGGTGGCAGGATTTGCAATCCGGCCACAGTAAAACCCTTCATTCCTCAAAACATTACATTCAGTGATATACGGGAATTACGAGTAACATTAGTACAAAAAACATTACTAAGGATTCTGTCTGGTCCGGTACGGGAGGAGGTCCATGGGGGGGAGGGGGTGACCCCAAGAGTTACCGCACTGGATGACACCAACCCCAGTGACGCCACTTTGTTCAGATGAACTTTGATGGAATCCATGATGGAGGTAGCATGGTCTTCAGAAGTGCTGTAACTTCTTCTGCGTGCAGTATACACATCAGACCTAGACCTGCTACAGTTCTCCTGTGTGGTCGGGGGAATCGATTAAATTCTTGTGGCGGGGCCTTGATGATACGTATAGCACGATGCTGCACTTCATCCAGCTTTTTAAGATACATGGCACTTGCAGACGTCCATACGAGGGGAGCATATTCCATTGTGCTCCGGACAAGGGCATTGTACACTTGGGCTTGGCCAAGTGGATCGAAGCATGGAGTAATATTGAAAAGGGCACTCAATCTTTGTCCAGCTCTAACAGTGATGGAGTTCACGTGAGACTGGAAACCCAAGCTCCGGGAGAACCTGACTCCAAGTATGTCAAGCTCGTGTACATGCTGCAAGGGCTTGCCACCCATGAGGCACTCTGGAGGATGCTCACTTGGTAGTCGTCTATTGAGAGACATAACCTTGCATTTCTCTGTAACAAACAGGACATTCCGTTTCTGTCTCCACTCATCGGTCTTCTGTAGATCTTCGCTCAGAGAAATGGTGGCATTCACTTCATCCAGCAGGCAGTCGATGGTTCCACCATCATCAGCACAGAGGCAGGGAGGGTTATGCAGGTTGTCGCACAGATTGTTCTTGAAGACGAGAAACAAGGTGGGCCCAAGAATTGATCCTTGAGGTACTGTTGCATTAATTGGAGTCGGTTTGGATGTTTGGCCATTAACCACTACCTTGATACGTCTATCCATCAAGTAGCTGGATAACCACTGTAACAGCTGCCCTCCAACTCCATTAGCAACCAGCTTGACCAGCAAACCCTTGTTGGATATCATTTTTTCCCCATTGCCAATGACCTTATGTTACTTTTTTTTAATCATTTAGCATACTTATCCACTATTTTTACTGGAATCTCATGAGATTGTGGATGAATCGTTTTTTTATTATTATTTTATTTACTTTAAAGGTTGTTCTTTATGGATGGGAAAAGAATGTTGTTAAGAACAGCAAAAAGGGGCATGGGAGAGTTTGATGTAGGGAGAGAATTGGAAGAGGACTTGGGGTTAGGTGAGGGGTAGGGGCGAGGTTGAGGACTTGAAGTCACATTTTACGTTATGTAGAATTTCTGTGGGTTCCTGCTCGAGTTTGTAGAAATTTTTATTTTTTTTAAACATGTCAATGCTTGAAATATCATTCTAAGGTTTTCAGCTTTACACTATTTTCTCCCAATGTAATCAGTGTTTATCTCTGTGTCTGTCGGTCATACCACAATTGAAACGATTGCAGACACACTCAAAAGTGTAAAAATTATTTATTTTATGCAATGGGTGAAAGTGCTGCTGAGAGAAAAAAGCGATTAGTGTGAGCGAAGAAGCAAACCCAAACAGCCAGTCAGGATCAAACCAAGTATCTGTGAGACGAGTCTCGCAGGTGATGTATAGGAGAGATTGCCATGAGAACGAAAGCCCATAAGATAGGTGGATGAGGATATGTTAGAATTAGACAAAGGAGAGTGGAGAACAAAAGACACAAAGGGGTTTTCTAATCTCTCTCTCTCTCTCTTTCTCTCTTTCTCTCTTTCTCTCTTTCTCTCTTTCTCTCTTTCTCTCTTTCTCTCTTTCTCTCTTTCTCTCTTTCTCTCTTTCTCTCTTTCTCTCTTTCTCTCTTTCTCTCTTTCTCTCTTTCTCTCTTTCTCTCTTTCTCTCTTTCTCTCTTTTTCTCTTTCTCTTTCTCTCTCTCTAAAAGCCACTTGGTTTAATGAAATAACTCCAACCTGCCATTTTTGATTTCTTACCCTATAAAACAGACACAGCTCCCTTTGATATGTCCCCTTCATTTTCCCTTGATCCATCACACATTTGCAATTTGATCTCTAGTACCTCTTCCTTTTCTAATACTTGCCTGTTCAACAGATCACCCAGTGATTAATTATCAGTGATCTTTCATTATCTCTGATTATCTTTTTTTTAATATTGTTATTATTTTTTTACACTGAATAAGGGGGACCCTCCATGACGTCATTCTTCCATGAGCATCAACCTCTGTCTCATATAGTGCTTTGTTGTAACCATGTTCCTGGCCAGAAAGATAACCAAGTCTTCCTTACTGTTGCTTGTTTATCAACACGGGCACAGCCAGCCGCTGTGTCACGTCCAGACCTGCCACTGCCTAGAATGTGTCACAGTGTGTGTGTGTGAGTGAGTGATAGTATTATCATTCAAAGGACACTCCTTTGCACCTCAAAGTGAACCAGGCCAAACTATGTTGAGTCATGCTGTGCTTGAGGAAAAAGAAAAAAGAGCAAATATTGACTCGTATCGCAGCACACATGACACGACTGTACGTGAGAATAACAATAGGATTGTCTGACAATGATACCATATTGTACATATAAATTACTGCGAGATGTTTCAGTAATAAGAGTTTCTGATACATGAGTAACGGTAACGATGAACATCATTTGGAGGCAAGTGTGAAACAACAAACCAAAAAGAGCAAATTGAGAATGTTTTCATCCTCGATGGGGAAACCACACATTACGGAAACTTGAAAAACTGAATATCAACATTTTTGAATCTTTTGTAAAATCTGAAGTCAAATATATATATATATATATATATATATATATATATATATATATATATATATATATATATATATATATATATATATATATATATATATATATATATATACATTATGGATCCATTACTTTTACTGCTTGAGGCAGGATATGCAAATTTGACTAATTTGTGTAAAAACCTGAAAAGAAGGTGAACCATAAAAAATATATATTTGGTGTGACTCGGCTAAGGTCAGGATCCAACCGCAACCTCCCATATTCAGCGCAGACCCTCTAACCACAATGTCAATGAGTGGTGTACTTTACCTTACCCCTCCCAATTCCGAAGGAACACGTGGCCCGGCGTGATTTACCTTAACCTCGTACGATGTGAAAAGGGTGTGGTCCATACAAACAAACCGCAGGCAGGTTATATCACCGGAAAGATCTGTGAAGGTGTGATGCTGAAAAATGTGAGCTTAAAAATAAATAAAAAATCAAGATGTGTTAAAATAATATTTCACGTGGATATACTGCAAATGACATTTACCTGTGTAAGCACCTCATGATCGTAATGCATGCAGACCATGTGTAAAGGTATCTCCTTTTTTTTTAAACTTGTGACATGAGTAGTTGAACAAGAGCTCAGCATTGTTGTTGTTCTTGTTGGGGGGTCAAGCCATTCCTCTGTTGTGTGTCTGTCCGCTTTCAATAATTCAGCTTTATTTCCATCCTTGCCTCCATGTTGACCATTCTTCGTATTCTTTATTGCTGTTTTCTGTTTTTACATGTGGTCGGTCTACAAGAGCAACATGGTGGTTGTTGTTGTTGTTGTTGTTGGAGTCGATTTTTGAAATGTGCGCCCATTGGTTGGACAGCGAGCTGCCACACCAAATCAAGACCCACATTAGTTGCTTGATTCCACCAACCATGGCAACCAGACAAAATGATATTTCCGCCATCTTGGTTTTCTGGTGGGCCTAACACGTCAGCGCTGTAGGCCTCTGCTGATTATACACTGTCCTGTTAAAAATTAGAAGGGCACCCTTCAACTTTGCACCCTTCACCTAATTGTAAATACCTCCCCTAATCACCTGTGGGGGGTGAGGCGAGGTGAGAGATTAGCATTTTTGAAATTTTTCTGCTGAAATGTTGAATCCCCTATGGGATTCAACATTTCACATGATTGTACCTACTTCTTCCAAGTTTTACTTAAATCCCTGAACCCAGATTCAAAATATTAATTCTGGCTACCAGACCATGCATCCGATCAGGTTGAAATTTAAAGCCGTCTTCCCATCACTACTACATCGTAGTGATGAAGCTTCACGTCGATTAATAAAGCAGCTCAAGAGAGAATTTAAAAAAAGAAAAGAGATTTTCATTCAATCCAAAAAGCCTGCCAGACCATGTGTTACCAAGCTTGGACCTGTTACCGGGTTCCTTATACACGGTGTGTCATCCTGTGTTTGTCACTCCGTACATCCGTGAACATTTAAGAGTATTGGTGAGTTTTTCTATGAAATTGTCCAGAACTCTTCCTGAATGTAATGACCATTCTCAAGTTTTTCATGCAATATCTCAAACACTCATGTTAAGTGGGTCACCATGCATCAGAAGGTAAATGAATCCAAAACAACCTTTTTTTTGGCCATTAATCGAACACTAAGGTGGTTAAACGGTGTACGGCAGTTGTTAGTAGGTAAAGCGTAGTTTAACTTTATCTTGTGAGGACATTGGACCCATTTATAAGAATTGAATAAGTGCCTGGAGACAGAGACGATAGAATGTACAAATAGATATGAGGAATGAGCTGGAATGAGTAGACACAGATGATGATAGTAAAAGTTTGTTTTCGTATTTTCTTCAAACCATCTTCCCCCTGAGCCACCACCCCAACCTCCTTCCTTATGCCTTCTGCATCCCTCTATCCACATCTAACTTGTTGCTCAATTCCCTCTCCCCCCCCCCCCCGAAACACGTGTCTTGGGGAGAAGGGGAAGATGTGGAGGATGGGAAGTGTCTTTAAACCATATGTGATCACATTACCAACACAGTCCTTCTCTTTTTTCCAACGTGCCTGTGCATGCAAGTACAAATTCACCTGATAAGTCTGTGATGAAATATAAACTAACCTGAAAGCTGGATATTCAAACCTGGGCCGCATCAATGACTGTGTCTGCTGTGTTGTGAATGCAACCTCAAAAACCCAATCTGAGACACATTGCCCCTCTTCCAGCTCCCACCCCCAGTAAGGGGTTTTAAATCGGAGCACTTTTGTCCTGCCATGTGTTGCAAATGAAGGAGCATTGCAAGAGAACGGAACCCGACCCGCCAGCCTTGTTGCCTTGAGGGAAGTGCTCTGATGCAACACGTACTAGACAGATGGCTGTCGCATGTGGCACAGACTGATTAGATGCCAACATTGGCTGGGTATCAAGTGCTTGTGTGTTCACTTTTGTCTCAACTCTGACTATGTCTAAAAGATAAAATCATTAGTTACCATAGTCTAGTTAAGCATTTGAACGTTATAAATTTGACAATCAAAGCAAATTAACTATATTGCACTCATTTTTTTTTGGGGGGGGGGGGCACGTCCTTTTACTGTCATTTATGGGTCCAATAAATAATCACATGAAACTACAAATATCACAGAAACAGTCAAACGAAAACACAAACCGAACTGGTGAACTCGAGCGAAGTTGATGGCGCGCCATCGCAAATTCCCCATGCTTCGTACATCAAGGCAAGACACGATATTAAAATGTTGAGTTAAAATAAATCTTCTGTTTTACCCCCGTGGCCCTGGGGCATGAGCTGGGGATGGAAACCCCCAAAATCGTGACATATTTCATGCGTCTCCCAATGTTGATTGTGAATACACATTTGATCATAAACATGTGCCAGGAATTGTTTCTTTTTTTTGATGTTTGGCCTTGTCCCTCCACCCCAGGAGCCAGGGCTGAAAATGGCACTCTCTCGCACCTTTATTGCATTGTCGTAATCATCGGTACTAAGTTTTGTGAATTTCTGCATAACCGTTTCGGAGGACATAGCGTGACGGACGGACGTGCGCGTGCGCGCACACACACACACACACACACACACACACACACACACACACACACACACACACACACACACACACACACACACACACACACACACACACACACACACACACACACACACACACCCGATTTGAAATATCTCTCCGTTTTTTCCCCCAAAAGTGTGGGGATAATGAAGTCCAATGATAATAATTATTATGGTACTGTTGCACCTTTCATGTGGAGGATCCTGTAATGGAGGCAAGATGCTCTGTTTGATGTAGTTGGTGGCACAGATTTTGGGATGCAGCGACAGCTTCCCACGCTGCTCCACATAAAGGGACTTCAGAGAACGATTCCTGCTGAAGGATGTCAGTTATTCCAGGAAGGAAAAATTAAGTTGAGGAAGAACATGCATCAACAGACCACAAAAGGAGTAGAGCAGAAAACGACCAAAACTCAAATACTCGGATGTAAAGAAAACACAATAAAACCCGATTGAATAAAAGGATGACGTACATTATGTACTTGAGCAAAGATGAGTTATTAAAAAGTGTTTGAGATGAGCAGTTTTGAGAATGGCCGGTCTGGAATGTGTTCAAATAATGGGGAAACTGCCAGTGGTCGGAATCTGAGAATGTAAACCGGATGTCTCTCTTTACCATGATATATAATATTAAAGACGTCACAATTACACGATTTGAACGTCACGTTCACATTCAAAGGTGACCTTTACATAAGGGAGTTAACAAGGGGGTGGTGGGGGTGGAGTTTGAGCATGAAGCCAATTGTTTCTGAGGTCAAAAGGTCAACATAGGCCAAATGTCAACAACTTTGTCCTATTTCTGAAATCATCAATTTTCATCCGATTGAGTTGAAATGTTAACAGGTTTTGCATATCAGATCAATTAATTCAAACACCAATGATTTTTGAGGTCAACATTGGCCAAAGGTGAGCAACTTCGAGAAATTGATAAAATCCTCACTTTTCATCCGATTGACATAAAATTTGAACAGGATTTGCATATCATGTCGATGAATTCAACCACCAGTGATTTTTGAGGTCTAAAGGTTAAAAGGTCAACATAGGCTGACTTTCTAATGTCAAATTTCATCCGATTGACTTGAAATTTGAACAGGATTTGCATATTTGGTCATTGAATTCTGTTTGTTGATCAATTTGAGGGGTGCCACCTTCGCAGGGTGCCACTAAAGTTGATCAGTCTGACGGGTGCCATCTTTGCGGGGTGCCAGCAAACACTGGATATCCTTTTGCGAGCCCTCGAGGTGCTGAATGAGGAGTCGGAATCGCTGCGATTATGGGTTTCCTGGGTCAAAACTAAGATCCAGGCTTCAAAAGACATCTTGGATGCTGCTATCCTGTCTGTACCTGTATGTGGTAAGGATGTTGAAGTCATGGAGAGATTAACGACCTGCTGGCTGTGATATTCATGTCGCTGCATGTTGTGAGCCAGGGGTCAACAGACGTCTGGGTCGGGCCTTGGGAGTCATGGATTCACTGGATCATGGGGTGTGGCGCTGTCAGTACCTGTGCGGGAGGACGAAAGTCCAAGTCTTCAGGTCCTTGGTGATGCCAGTCTTGCTCTACGAATGTGAGACTTGGATTCTGACTAGGGATCTCAGATGGATACTTAACTACTTTGGTACCAGGTCTCTTCAGAGAATCCTTGGCTATCGCTGGTCGGACTTTGTGTCCAATGAGCGGTTGCTGAGAGAGACTCAAATGAGATTTGTTACCTGCATGGTCCGTGAGCGTCAGTTGCGGCTGAATGGACATGTGGCTCGTTTTCCTGACGCTGATCCTGCTCACGAGATTCTCTCAGTGAGGGAACCTCGTGAGTGGAGGAGGCCGATGGGCCGACCACTTGCCTCGTAGTTGCAGCAGCTTGATCAGAATCTCACTTTCAATGGTTGCTCTTTAACCAAAAGTGTTTATTCTGAAACACCAGTTGTTCACTTTATGTTTTACTTTAACCAAAAGTTATGTGTTGACTGTTTAAGGAGACTGAGTGCCAGTGACCAATTAAGATTTCCTTCTCGACTTACTAATGATTATGAGAGGATGTATTTTTAACTCGTCATTCACGGTCTATTGTGGAATATTGTTTTCATCTTAACTAGCTTTGCTGTAACAACTCGTATGACATCCCACCAAGATAGAAGTCATTGAAACATTCAACTCTGATCTTTATCCGATGCGAAGTACCATACCCTGGCTGTGTAACAGAGCAAAGTGATCGGTCGCCTCCTCTTTAAGAAGAGTGCCGTGGGGTCTTTAACGTCCACCAACCAACATCAGCAGATTGGAAGTCAGGTTAACATCCACCCGTGGGACAGCGTACCTGGATGAAACACCAGGATGACAGTTATTATCACGAAGAGAGGATTCAACCCCAGGCTAAACGGCTTGGAGGTGAACATGTGTACCCCTAATTCAAGTCCATATAAACACCGGAATTTCAAAAAAAACCTCTGTATCCTCAAGGGTGGATGTAATGAAGTTCAGCAACTCAGTACTGTTTGGTGGACTGGTGGGATACCCTGCAGATATGCGCACTCATGACTCACTTCTGAGCTGTCTTGCCTGGGTTTCAATCCCGACCCAAAAATAAACCCCCACCTTGGTGTTTTGCATCTCAGGTGATGCGTGCATCATCCCTTGGAAGGACGGTTAAACCAGAGGACAAGTCAGCACTATGCCTTGGTGGATATAAAATATCCCACAGTGTCTTTCGTGAAAAGAAGGCAAGTTATCACCAGCATCTTGAACAAGGTACAAATTCCTGCCTAAACTGCCAGTACCAAGTGGTCAACTCCTTGGATGTCCTTTTATTTTAACATCATGTTACAGCACTTGCTATCACATTGTGTGGTTGCTGTATGTGCGCATATCCCACACTGTAAACAAATGGACACGTCCTGGTGTTCATATGTCACGTAGGAATGGACATGTTAGGCTACAAAAGGGTAATCATTATAAGGTTACCACATGCCTTTACATGCTGTGCTACCCTATTGTTTTGGTTCTGTTTATTAGGGTACCACATGCCTTTACACGCTGTGCTACCCTATTGTTTTGGTTATGTTTATTAGGGTACCACATCCCATTTGTCTGTGCTCCCCCATTGTTTTCGTTATCTTTATGAGGGTACCACATCCCCTTAGTCTGTGCTCCCCCATTGTTTTAGTTCTGTTTACTAAGGTACCGCATGCCCTAAGTCTGTGATACCCGATTGGTTTTGTTCTGCTTATTAGGGTACTGCATGCCCTTAGTTTGTGATGCCCTATTGTTATTGTTCTGTTTATTGGGGAACTATGTACCCTATGCCTGTGCTACCCTATTCTTTTCATTCTATTTATTAGGGTACCGCATACCGTTAGTCTGTGATCCCCTGTTGTTTTCATTCTGTTTAACGTGGTTGCACATGCTCTTAGTCTGTGAGACCCTATTGTTTTTGTTCTGTTTATTACGGTACCGCATGCCCTTAGTCTGTGATACCCGATTGGTTTTGTTCTGTTGATAAGGGTACCGCATGCCCTTAGTCTGTGATACCTGATTGGTTTTGTTCTGTTTATTAGGGTACCGCATGCCCTTAGTCTGTGATACCCGATTGGTTTTGTTCTGTTTATTATGGTACCGCATGCCCTTAGTTTGTGATGTCCTATTGTTTTCATTCTATTTAATGTGGTTGCACATGCCTTGAGTCTGTGATCCCCTGTTGTTTTCATTCTGTTTAATGTGGTTGCACATGCTCTTAGTCTGTGAGACCCTTTTTGTTTTTGTTCTGTTTATTATGGTACCGCATGCCCTTAGTCTGTGATACCCTATTGGTTTTGTTCTGTTTATTAGGGTACCGCATGCCCTTAGTCTGTGATACCCGATTGGTTTTGTTCTGTTTATTAGGGTACCGCATGCCCTTAGTCTGTGATACCCGATTGGTTTTGTTCTGTTTTATTAGGGTACCGCATGCCCTTAGTCTGTGATACCCGATTGGTTTTGTTCTGTTTATGAGGGTACCGCATGCCCTTAGTCTGTGATACCCTGTTGTTTTCATTCTATTTAATGTGGTTGCACATGCTCTTAGTCTGTGATACCCGATTGATTTTGTTCTGTTTATTAGGGTACCGCATGCCCTTAGGTTGTGATGCCCTTTTGTTGTTCTGTTTATTGGGGAACTATGTACCCTCTGTCTCTGCTACCCTATTCTTTTCATTCTGTTTATTCGGGTACCGCATACCCTTAGTCTGTGATCCCCTGTTGTTTTCATCCTATTTAATGTGGTTGCAAATGCCCTTAGTCTGTGATACCCTATTGTTCTTGCTCTGTTTTTTTATGGTAACACATGCCCTTAGTCTGTGATACCCTATTGTTCCTGTTATGCTTTTTAGGGTACCACATGCCCTTAGTCTGTGGTGCCCTATTGTTTTTGTTCTGCTCATTTGGGTACGACATGTCTTCACAGGCTGTGATACCCTATTGTTTTTCTTCTCTTTACTTGGGCAGTACATGCTTTACAGGCTGTGATACCCTATTGTTTTTCTTCTCTTCATTTGGGTAGTACATGCTTTACAGACTGTGATACCCTATTGTTTTTCTTCTTTTTATTTGGGGAGTACATTCTTTACAGGCTGTAATACCCTATTGTTTTACTTCTGTTTATTTGGGTAGTACATGCTTTACAGGTTGTGATACCCCATTGTTTTACTTCTGTTTATTTGGGTAGTACATGCTTTACAGGTTGTGATACCCCATTGTTTTTCTTCTCTTTATTTGGGTAGGACAGGCTTTACAGGCTGTGATGCCTTATTGTTTTTCTTCTGTTTATTTGGGTAGTACATGCTTTACAGGCTGTGATACCCAACTGTTTTTCTCCTATTTATTTGGGTCGTACATGCTTTACAGGCTGTGATACCCTATTATTTTTCTTCTCTTTATTTGGGTAGTACATGCTTTACAGGCTGTGATACCCAACTGTTTTCTCCTATTCATTTGGGTCGTACATGCTTTACAGGCTGTGATACCCTATTATTTTTATTCTCTATATTTGGGTAGTATATGCTTTACAGGCTGTGATACCCAACTGTTTTTCTCCTATTTATTTAGGTAGTACATGCTTTACAGGCTGTGATACCCCATTGTTTTTCTTCTCTTTATTTGGGTAGGACATGCTTCACAGGCTGTGATACCCGATTGTTTTTCTTCTGTTTATTTAGGTAGTACATGCTTTACAGGCTGTGATACCCAACTGTTTTTCTCCTATTTATTTGGGTAGTACATGCTTTAGAGGCTGTGATACCCTATTATTTTTATTCTCTATATTTGGGTAGTACATGCTTTACAGGCTGTGATACCCAACTGTTTCTCTCCTATTTATTTGGGTAGTACATGCTTTACAGGTTGTGATACCCCATTGTTTTTCTTCTCTTTATTTGGGTAGGACATGCTTCACAGGCTGTGATACCCGATTGTTTTTCTTCTGTTTATTTTGGTAGTACATGCTTTACAGGCTGTGATACCCAACTGTTTTTCTCCTATTTATTTGGGTCGTACATGCTTTACAGGCTGTGATACCCTATTATTTTTCTTCTCTTTATTTGGGTAGTACATGCTTTACAGGCTGTGATACCCAACTGTTTTTCTCCTATTTATATGGGTCGTACATGCTTTACAGGCTGTGATACCCTATTATTTTTATTCTCTATATTTGGGTAGTACATGCTTTACAGGCTGTGATACCCAACTGTTTTTCTCCTATTTATTTGGGTAGTACATGCTTTACAGGCTCTGATACCCCATTGTTTTTCTTCACTTTATTTGGGTAGTACATGCTTTACAGGCTGTGATACCCGATTGTTTTTCTTCTGTTTATTTAGGTAGTACATGCTTTACAGGCTGTGATACCCAACTGTTTTTCTCCTATTTATTTGGGTAGTACATGCTTTACAGGCTCTGATACCCCATTGTTTTTCTTCACTTTATTTGGGTATTACATGCTTTACAGGCTGTGATACCCTATTATTTTTCTTCTCTATATTTGGGTAGTACATGCTTTACAGGCTGTGATACCCAACTGTTTTTCTTCTGTTTATTTTGGGTGGTACATGCCTTCACAGGCTGTGATACCCTATTGTTTTTCTCCTCTTTATTTGGGTAGTACATGCAGCCTGGTGTTGGCGCAGTGGTAAGGGCAGTGGCTTGGGACCCAAGAGGTCCTGAGTTCAAGCCCCGTTGGGACACTGAATTAATATATGTATGTATATGTATATATATATGTATATATATATGTATATATATATATGTATATATATATATATATATGTATATATATATATATATGTATATGTATATGTATATATATATATATATATGTATATGTATATGTATATGTATATATATATATGTATATGTATATATATATGTATATGTATATGTATATATATATATATGTGTATATGTATATGTATATGTATATATATATATATATGTATATGTATATATATATGTATATATATATATATATATCTATACGTATATATATATGTATATATATATGTATATATCTATATGTATATATATATATATATATATATATATATATATATATATATATATATATATATATATATATATATATATATATATATATATATATATATATATATATATATATATATATATATATATATATATATATATATATAAACCAAGTCGAAAACACCAGGGGGTTGACTCAGCCTGCCATCCTTCCGAGGTCGGCGAAATGAGCACCAGTTGTACTGGGCCCGGTGTATGCCCCGGTTAGAATAGGTGTACCATATCCCTGTGTGTCGTAAGAGGCGACCAGGGTTGCGTCAGGAAGGGCATCCGGCGTAAAAACCTATGCCAAATCATTATGCCGACAACAAAACGAATTTCCATACCGGATCGGTCGAGGCCCGGGTTACCAACGACCGCCACCGGTACCGGTGGTCAGCAGGGTACCAGTGGAAATTGTGCTACTGCTGGGCGAAGGAGGAGAAGGAGACGGGGAAGGCGAGTCCGGAGGCAGTGGGAGAGGGGGAAGGGTAGAAGTGTGGAGGTGAGAGTTGGAACTCTGAATGTTGGGACGATGACTGGCAAAGGGTGAGAGTTGGCTGATATGATGGAGAGAAGAAAGGTGGACATACTGTGTGTACAAGAGACCAAGTGGATGGGGAGTAAGGCGAGGAGCATTGGAGGTGGTTTCAAACTGTTCTACCATGGTGTGGATGGGAGGAGAAATGGTGTCGGGATAATCCTGAAGGAAGATCATGTCAAGAGGGTATTGGAAGTGAGGAGGGTGTCTGACCGAGTGATGAGTGTGAAGTTGGAAATTGAAGGGGTGATGATGAATGTCATCAGTGCATATGCCCCACATATGGGGTGTGAGATGGAATATAAAGAAGATTTCTGGAGTGAGTTAGATGAAGTGGTGGAGAGTGTATCCAAGGATGAAAGAGTGGTGATTGGAGCAGATTTCAATGGACATGTTGGGGAAGGGAATAAAGAGGATGAGGAGGTGATGGGGAGGTACGGTCTCAACAAGAGAAATGTGGAAGGGCAAATGGTGGTAGAGTTTGCAAAAAGAATGGAAATGGCAGTGGTAAACACGTATTTCAAGAAGAAGGAGGAACACAGGGTGACATACAAGAGTGGAGGAAAGTGCACACAGGTGGATTACATCTTAAGTAGGAGATGCAACCTGAAAGAGATTAGTGACTGTAAGGTTGTGGCAGGGGAGAGTGTAGCTCGACAGCATCGATTGGTGGTCTGTAGGATGACTTTAGAGGTGAGGTTGAGGAAGAGAGTGAGGGCTGAACCAAGGACCAGATGGTGGAAGCTGAAGGAGGAAGACTGTTGCGTGAAATTTAGGGAGGAGGTGAGACAAGCGTTGGATGGTGGTAAAGATGGGTGGGATGATTGGGCAACGACAGCAGAAGTTGTGAGGGAGATAGCGAGGAAGGTACTTGGTGTGACATCTGGACAGAGGAAGGAAGATAAGGAGACTTGGTGGTGGAATGAGGAAGTACAGGAAAGTATAAGGAAGAAGGGGATGGCGAAAAAGAAGTGGGATAGTCAGAGAGATGAAGAAAGTCGGCAGGAGTATAAGGAGTGGCGTCGAAAAGCAAAAAGAGAGGTGGCAAAGGCCAAGGAAAAGGCATATGACGAGCTGTATGAGAAGTTGGATACAAAAGAAGGGGAAAAGGATTTATACCGATTGGCAAGACAGAGGGACCGAGCTGGGAAGGATGTGCTGCAGGTTAGGGTGATAAAGGACGCAAATGGGAATGTGCTGACGAGCGAGGAGAGTGTGTTGAGAAGGTGGATGGAGTACTTTGAGGAGCTGATGAATGAAGAAAATGAGAGAGAGAAGGTTGGAAGAGGTGGAGATAGTGAATCTGGAAGTGGGGTGGATCAGTAAGGATGAAGTGAGGACTGCTATGAAGAAGATGAAAAGTGGAAAGGCGGTTGGCCCAGATGGTATACCAGTGGAGGCATGGAAGTGCTTAGGAGAGATGGCAGTGGGGTTGTTAACCAGATTGTTTAATAAAGTCTTGGAAAGTGAGAGGATGCCGGAGGAGTGGAGGTTAAGTGTACTGGTTCCGATTTTCAAGAATAAGGGTGATGTGCAGAGCTGTGGAAATTACAGAGGGATAAAGTTGTTAAGCCACACCATGAAGTTGTGGGAAAGAGTAGTGGAAGCTCGGTTGAGAGGAGAGGTGATGATCTGTGAGCAGCAATATGGGTTTATGCCAGGAAAGAGCACCACTGATGCGATGTTTGCTTTGAGAATGTTGATGGAGAAGTATAGGGAAGGCCAGAAAGAGTTACATTGTGTGTTTGTGGATTTAGAGAAAGCTTATGATAGGGTGCCAAGAGAGGAGTTGTGGTATTGTATGAGGAAGTCGGGAGTGTTGGAGAAGTATGTGAGGATCGTGCAGGATATGTATGAGGACAGTGTGACAGCGGTGAGGTGTGCGGTAGGAATGATGGACCGGTTTAAGGTTAAAGTGGGATTGCACCAAGGATCGACTCTGAGCCCTTTCCTGTTTGCAATGGTGATGGACAGGTTGACGGACGAGATCAGACTGGAGTCTCCATGGACCATGATGTTCGCGGATGACATCATGATCTGTAGGGAGAGTAGGGAGCAGGCTGAATCGAGCCTTGAGAGGTGGAGGTACGCACTGGAGAGAAGGGGAATGTTAGTCAGTAGGAGTAAGACGGAGTACATGTGCGTAAATGAGAGGGAGGGTGGTGGTATGGTGCAGTTGCAAGGAGTTGAGGTGGGGAAGGTGGATTGGTTTAAATACTTGGGATCAACTGTCCAAAGTAACGGAGAGTGTGGGAGAGAAGTGAAAAAGAGAGTGCAGGCAGGATGGAGTGGGTGGAGAAGAGTTGCAGGAGTGATTTGTGACAGAAGGGTAGCTGAAAGAGTGAAGGGGAAAGTATACAAGACGGTAGTGAGACCAGCTATGTTGTATGGTTTGGAGGCGGTGGCGCTAACAAAAAGACAGGAAGCAGAGCTGGAGGTGGCAGAGTTAAAGATGCTGCGATTCTCGTTGGGAGTGACGAGGATGGATAGGATAAGAAATGAGTGTATTAGAGGGACAGCGCTGGTAGGACGGTTTGGAGACAAAGTGAGAGAGGCGAGATTGAGATGGTTTGGAAATGTGCACAGGAGGGAAACAGAGTATATCGGGAGAAGGATGTTGAAGATGGAGCCGCCAGGCAGGAGGAGAAGAGGAAGGCCAAAGAAGAGGTTCATGGATGCGGTGAGGGCGGACATGCGGGTGGTTGGAGTGTAAATGGAAGATGTGGAGGATAGAGCGAAATGGAGACAGTTGGTCCGCTGTGGCGACCCCTAACGGGAGCAAGCCGAAAGAGGAAGAAGAAGAAGATTTGGGTAGTACATGCTTTACAGGCTGTGATACCCTATTATTTTCTTCTCTTTATTTGGGTAGTAAATGCTTTACAGGCTGTAATACCCTATTGTTTTTCTTCTCTTTATTTGGGTAGTACATGCTTTACAGGCTGTGATACCCTATTGTTTTTCTTCTCTTTATTTGGGCAGTACATGCTTTACAGGCTGTGATACCCTATAGTTTTCCATCTCTTTATTTTGGTCGTACATGCTTTACAGGCTGTGATACCCTATTGGTTTTCTTCTCTTTATTTGGGTAGTACATGCTTTACAGGCTGAGATACGCTATCGTTTTACTTCTCTTTATTTGGGTGGTACATTCTTTACAGGCTGTGATACCCTATTGCTTTTCTTATCTTTATTTGGGTAGTACATTCTTTACAGGCTGTGATACCTTATTGTTTTTCTTCTCTTTATTTTGGTAGTACATGCTTTACAGGATGTGATACCCTATTGTTTTTCTTCTCTTTATTTGGGTTGAACATGCTTTACAGGATGTGATTCCCAATTGTTTTTCTTCTCTTTATTTGGGGATTACATTCTTTACAGGCTGTGATACCCCATTGTTTTTCTTCTCTTAATTTGGGTAGTACATTCTTTATAGGCTGTGATACCCCATTGTTTTTCTTCTCTGTATTTGCGTAGAACATTCTTTGCAGGCTGAGATACCCCATTGTTTTTCTTCTCTTAATTTGGGTATTACATTCTTTACAGGCTGTGATACCCCATTGTTTTTCTTCTCTTAATTTGGGTAGTACATTATTTACAGGCTGTGATACCCCATTGCTTTTCTTCTCTTTATTTGGGTATTACATTCTTTACAGGCTGTGATACCCAATTGTTTTTCTTCTCTTTATTTGGGTGGTACATTCTTTACAGGCTGTGATACCCTATTGTTTTTCTTTTCTTTATTTTGGTAGTACATGCTTTCCAGGCTGTGATACCCCATTGTTTTCTTCTCTTTATTTGGGTATGACATGCTTTACAGGCTGAGATACCCTGTTGTTTTTCTTCTCTTTATTTGGGTAGCACATTCTTGACAGGCTGAAATACCCCATTGGTTTTCTTATCTTTATTTGGGTATTACATTCTTTACAGGCTGTGATACCCCATTGTTTTTCTTCTCTTTATTTGGGTATTACATTCTTTACAGGCTGAGATACCCTATTGTTTTTCTTCTCTTTATTTTGGTATTTCATGCTTTACAGGCTGTGATACCCTATTGTTTTTCTTCTCTTTAATTGGGTGGTACATTCTTCACAGGCTGTGATACCCTATTGTTTTTCTTCTCTTGATTAGGGTAGTACATTCTTTACAGGCTGTGATACCCAATAGTTTTACTTTTCTTTATTTGGGTAGTAGATGCTTTACAGGCTGTGAAACCCCATTGTTTTTCTTATCTTTATTTGGGTCGTACATTCTTAATCGGCTGTGATACCCCATTGTTTTTCTTCTCTTTATTTGGGTAGTACATTCTTTACAGGCTGTGATACCCCATTGTTTTTATTCTCTTTATTTGGGTAGTACATTCTTTATAGGCTGTGATACCCCATTGTTTTTCTTCTCTTTATTTGGGTAGAACATTCTTTGCAGGCTGTAATACCCCATTGTTTTTCTTCTCTTTATTTGGGTAGTACATTCTTTATAGGCTGTTATACCCCATTGTTTTTCTTCTCTTTATTTGGGTAGAACATTCTTTGCAGGCTGTAATACCCCATTGTTTTTCTTCTCTTTATTTGGGTATTACATTCTTTACAGGCTGTGATACCCCATTGTTTTTCTTCTCTTAATTTGGGTAGTACATTATTTACAAGCTGTGATACCCCATTGTTTTTCTTCTCTTTATTTGGGTCGTACATTCTTTACAGTCTGTGATACCTTATTGTTTTTCTTCTCTTTATTTTGGGAGTACCTGCTTTACAGGATGTAATACCCTATTGTTTTTCTTCTCTTTATTTGGGTTGAACATGCTTTACAGAATGTGATTCCCAATTGTTTTTCTTCTCTTTATTTGGGTATTACATTCTTTACAGGCTGTGATACCCCATTGTTTTTCTTCTCTTTATTTGGGTATTACATTCTTTACAGGCTGTGATACCCTATTGTTTTTCTTCTCTTTGTTTGGGTGGTAAATTATTTACAGGCTGTGATACCCCATTGTTTTTCTTCTCTTTATTTGGGGTATTACATGCTTTACAGGCTGTGATACCCCATTGTTTTTTTCTCTTCATTTGGGTATTACATTCTTTACAGGCTGTGATACCCCATTGTTTTTATTCTCTTTATTTGGGTCGTACATTCTTTATAGGCTGTGATACCCCATTGTTTTTCTTCTCTTTATTTGGGTAGAACATTCTTTGCAGGCTGTAATACCCCATTGTTTTTCTTCTCTTTATTTGGGTATTACATTCTTTACAGGCTGTGATACCCCATTGTTTTTCTTCTCTTAATTTGGGAAGTACATTATTTACAGGCTGTGATACCGCATTGTTTTTCTTCTCTTTATTTGGGTAGTACATTCTTTACAGGCTGTGATACCCCATTGTTTTTCTTCTCTTTATTTGGGTATTACATTCTTTACAGGCTGTGATACCCTATTGTTTTTCTTTTCTTTATTTGGGTAGTACATTCTTTACAGGCTGTGATACCCTCTTGTTTTTCTTCTCTTTATTTTGGTTGTACATGCTTTCCAGGCTGTGATACCCCATTGTTTTCCTTCTCTTTATTTGGGTATGACATGCCTTACAGGCTGAGATACCCTGTTGTTTTTCTTCTCTTTATTTGGGTAGTACATTCTTGACAGGCTGAAATACCCCATTGGTTTTCTTCTCTTTATTTGGGTATTACATTCTTGACAGGCTGAAATACCCCATTGTTTTTCTTCTCTTTATTTGGGTAGTACATTCTTGACAGGCTGAAATACCCCATTGTTTTTCTTCTCTTTATTTGGGTAGCACATTCTTGACAGGCTGAAATACCCCATTGGTTTTCTTCTCTTTATTTGGGTATTACATTCTTTACAGGCTGTGATACCCCATTGTTTTTCTTCTCTTTATTTGGATATTACATGCTTTACAGGCTGAGATACCCTATTGTTTTTCTTCTCTTTATTTGGGTATTACATTTTTACAGGCTGTAATACCCCATTGTTTTTCTTCTCTTTATTTGGGTATTACATTCTTTACAGGCTGTGATACCTCATTGTTTTTCTTTTTTTGTAAAAACAAACGCTATTGTTTTTCTTCTCTTTATTTTGGTATTTCATGCTTTGCAGGCTGTTATACCCTATTGTTTTTCTTCTCTTTATTTGGGTTTTCCATGCTTTACAGGCTGTGATACCCTATTGTTTTTCTCCTCTTTATTTGGGGAGTACATGCTTTGCAGGCTGAGGTACCCTATTGTTTTTCTCCTCTTTATTCGGGGAGAACATTCTTTACAGGCTGTGATACCCAATAGCTTTGCTTTTCTTTATTTGGGTAGTCGATGCTTTACAGGCTGTGATACTCCATTGTTTTTCTTATCTTTATTTGGGTAGTACATCATTCATTGGATGTGATACCCCATTGTTTTTCTTCTCTTTGTTTGGGTGGTAAATTATTTACAGGCTGTGATACCCCATTGTTTTTCTTCTCTTTATTTGGGGTATTACATGCTTTACAGGCTGTGATACCCCATTGTTTTTTTCTCTTCATTTGGGTATTACATTCTTTACAGGCTGTGATACCCCATTGTTTTTATTCTCTTTATTTGGGTCGTACATTCTTTATAGGCTGTGATACCCCATTGTTTTTCTTCTCTTTATTTGGGTAGAACATTCTTTGCAGGCTGTAATACCCCATTGTTTTTCTTCTCTTTATTTGGGTATTACATTCTTTACAGGCTGTGATACCCCATTGTTTTTCTTCTCTTAATTTGGGAAGTACATTATTTACAGGCTGTGATACCGCATTGTTTTTCTTCTCTTTATTTGGGTAGTACATTCTTTACAGGCTGTGATACCTTATTGTTTTTCTTCTCTTTATTTTGGGAGTACCTGCTTTACAGGATGTAATACCCTATTGTTTTTCTTCTCTTTATTTGCGTTGAACATGATTTACAGGATGTGATTCCCAATTGTTTTTCTTCTCTTTATTTGGGTATTACATTCTTTACAGGCCATGATACCCCATTGTTTTTCTTCTCTTTATTTTGGTAGTACATGCTTTACAGGATGTGATACCCTATTGTTTTTCTTCTCTTTATTTGGGTTGAACATGCTTTACAGGATGTGATTCCCAATTGTTTTTCTTCTCTTTATTTGGGGATTACATTCTTTACAGGCTGTGATACCCCATTGTTTTTCTTCTCTTAATTTGGGTAGTACATTCTTTATAGGCTGTGATACCCCATTGTTTTTCTTCTCTGTATTTGGGTAGAACATTCTTTGCAGGCTGAGATACCCCATTGTTTTTCTTCTCTTAATTTGGGTATTACATTCTTTACAGGCTGTGATACCCCATTGTTTTTCTTCTCTTAATTTGGGTAGTACATTATTTACAGGCTGTGATACCCCATTGCTTTTCTTCTCTTTATTTGGGTATTACATTCTTTACAGGCTGTGATACCCAATTGTTTTTCTTCTCTTTATTTGGGTGGTACATTCTTTACAGGCTGTGATACCCTATTGTTTTTCTTTTCTTTATTTTGGTAGTACATGCTTTCCAGGCTGTGATACCCCATTGTTTTTCTTCTCTTTATTTGGGTATGACATGCTTTACAGGCTGAGATACCCTGTTGTTTTTCTTCTCTTTATTTGGGTAGCACATTCTTGACAGGCTGAAATACCCCATTGGTTTTCTTATCTTTATTTGGGTATTACATTCTTTACAGGCTGTGATACCCCATTGTTTTTCTTCTCTTTATTTGGGTATTACATTCTTTACAGGCTGAGATACCCTATTGTTTTTCTTCTCTTTATTTTGGTATTTCATGCTTTACAGGCTGTGATACCCTATTGTTTTTCTTCTCTTTAATTGGGTGGTACATTCTTCACAGGCTGTGATACCCTATTGTTTTTCTTCTCTTGATTAGGGTAGTACATTCTTTACAGGCTGTGATACCCAATAGTTTTACTTTTCTTTATTTGGGTAGTAGATGCTTTACAGGCTGTGATACCCCATTGTTTTTCTTATCTTTATTTGGGTCGTACATTCTTAATCGGCTGTGATACCCCATTGTTTTTCTTCTCTTTATTTGGGTAGTACATTCTTTACAGGCTGTGATACCCCATTGTTTTTATTCTCTTTATTTGGGTAGTACATTCTTTATAGGCTGTGATACCCCATTGTTTTTCTTCTCTTTATTTGGGTATTACATTCTTTACAGGCTGTGATACCCCATTGTTTTTCTTCTCTTTATTTGGGTAGAACATTCTTTGCAGGCTGTAATACCCCATTGTTTTTCTTCTCTTTATTTGGGTATTACATTCTTTACAGGCTGTGATACCCCATTGTTTTTCTTCGCTTAATTTGGGTAGTACATTATTTACAAGCTGTGATACCCCATTGTTTTTCTTCTCTTTATTTGGGTCGTACATTCTTTACAGTCTGTGATACCTTATTGTTTTTCTTCTCTTTATTTTGGGAGTACCTGCTTTACAGGATGTAATACCCTATTGTTTTTCTTCTCTTTATTTGGGTTGAACATGCTTTACAGAATGTGATTCCCAATTGTTTTTCTTCTCTTTATTTGGGTATTACATTCTTTACAGGCTGTGATACCCCATTGTTTTTCTTCTCTTTATTTGGGTATTACATTCTTTACAGGCTGTGATACCCTATTGTTTTTCTTTTCTTTATTTGGGTAGTACATTCTTTACAGGCTGTGATACCCTCTTGTTTTTCTTCTCTTTATTTTGGTTGTACATGCTTTCCAGGCTGTGATACCCCATTGTTTTCCTTCTCTTTATTTGGGTATGACATGCTTTACAGGCTGAGATACCCTGTTGTTTTTCTTCTCTTTATTTGGGTGTTACATTCTTGACAGGCTGAAATACCCCATTGTTTTTCTTCTCTTTATTTGGGTAGTACATTCTTGACAGGCTGAAATACCCCATTGTTTTTCTTCTCTTTATTTGGGTAGCACATTCTTGACAGGCTGAAATACCCCATTGGTTTTCTTCTCTTTATTTGGGTATTACATTCTTTACAGGCTGTGATACCCCATTGTTTTTCTTCTCTTTATTTGGATATTACATGCTTTACAGGCTGAGATACCCTATTGTTTTTCTTCTCTTTATTTGGGTATTACATTTTTACAGGCTGTAATACCCCATTGTTTTTCTTCTCTTTATTTGGGTATTACATTCTTTACAGGCTGTGATACCTCATTGTTTTTCTTTTTTGTAAAAACAAACGCTATTGTTTTTCTTCTCTTTTATTTTGGTATTTCATGCTTTGCAGGCTGTTATACCCTATTGTTTTTCTTCTCTTTATTTGGGTTTTCCATGCTTTACAGGCTGTGATACCCTATTGTTTTTCTCCTCTTTATTTGGGGAGTACATGCTTTGCAGGCTGAGGTACCCTATTGTTTTTCTCCTCTTTATTCGGGGAGAACATTCTTTACAGGCTGTGATACCCAATAGCTTTGCTTTTCTTTATTTGGGTAGTCGATGCTTTACAGGCTGTGATACTCCATTGTTTTTCTTATCTTTATTTGGGTAGTACATTCTTCATAGGCTGTGATACCCCATTGTTTTTCTTCTCTTTGTTTGGGTGGTAAATTATTTACAGGCTGTGATACCCCATTGTTTTTCTTCTCTTTATTTGGGGTATTACATGCTTTACAGGCTGTGATACCCCATTGTTTTTTTCTCTTCATTTGGGTATTACATTCTTTACAGGCTGTGATACCCCATTGTTTTTATTCTCTTTATTTGGGTCGTACATTCTTTATAGGCTGTGATACCCCATTGTTTTTCTTCTCTTTATTTGGGTAGAACATTCTTTGCAGGCTGTAATACCCCATTGTTTTTCTTCTCTTTATTTGGGTATTACATTCTTTACAGGCTGTGATACCCCATTGTTTTTCTTCTCTTAATTTGGGAAGTACATTATTTACAGGCTGTGATACCGCATTGTTTTTCTTCTCTTTATTTGGGTAGTACATTCTTTACAGGCTGTGATACCCCATTGTTTTCTTCTCTTTATTTGGGTATTACATTCTTTACAGGCCGTGATACCCTATTGTTTTTCTTTTCTTTATTTGGGTAGTACATTCTTTACAGGCTGTGATACCCTCTTGTTTTTCTTCTCTTTATTTTGGTTGTACATGCTTTCCAGGCTGTGATACCCCATTGTTTTCCTTCTCTTTATTTGGGTATGACATGCCTTACAGGCTGAGATACCCTGTTGTTTTTCTTCTCTTTATTTGGGTAGTACATTCTTGACAGGCTGAAATACCCCATTGGTTTTCTCTTCTTTATTTGGGTATTACATTCTTGACAGGCTGAAATACCCCATTGTTTTTCTTCTCTTTATTTGGGTAGTACATTCTTGACAGGCTGAAATACCCCATTGTTTTTCTTCTCTTTATTTGGGTAGCACATTCTTGACAGGCTGAAATACCCCATTGGTTTTCTTCTCTTTATTTGGGTATTACATTCTTTACAGGCTGTGATACCCCATTGTTTTTCTTCTCTTTATTTGGATATTACATGCTTTACAGGCTGAGATACCCTATTGTTTTTCTTCTCTTTATTTGGGTATTACATTTTTACAGGCTGTAATACCCCATTGTTTTTCTTCTCTTTATTTGGGTATTACATTCTTTACAGGCTGTGATACCTCATTGTTTTTCTTTTTTTGTAAAAACAAACGCTATTGTTTTTCTTCTCTTTATTTTGGTATTTCATGCTTTGCAGGCTGTTATACCCTATTGTTTTTCTTCTCTTTATTTGGGTTTTCCATGCTTTACAGGCTGTGATACCCTATTGTTTTTCTCCTCTTTATTTGGGGAGTACATGCTTTGCAGGCTGAGGTACCCTATTGTTTTTCTCCTCTTTATTCGGGGAGAACATTCTTTACAGGCTGTGATACCCAATAGCTTTGCTTTTCTTTATTTGGGTAGTCGATGCTTTACAGGCTGTGATACTCCATTGTTTTTCTTATCTTTATTTGGGTAGTACATTCTTCATAGGATGTGATACCCCATTGTTTTTCTTCTCTTTGTTTGGGTGGTAAATTATTTACAGGCTGTGATACCCCATTGTTTTTCTTCTCTTTATTTGGGGTATTACATGCTTTACAGGCTGTGATACCCCATTGTTTTTTTCTCTTCATTTGGGTATTACATTCTTTACAGGCTGTGATACCCCATTGTTTTTATTCTCTTTATTTGGGTCGTACATTCTTTATAGGCTGTGATACCCCATTGTTTTTCTTCTCTTTATTTGGGTAGAACATTCTTTGCAGGCTGTAATACCCCATTGTTTTTCTTCTCTTTATTTGGGTATTACATTCTTTACAGGCTGTGATACCCCATTGTTTTTCTTCTCTTAATTTGGGAAGTACATTATTTACAGGCTGTGATACCGCATTGTTTTTCTTCTCTTTATTTGGGTAGTACATTCTTTACAGGCTGTGATACCTTATTGTTTTTCTTTTCTTTATTTTGGTAGTACATGCTTTCCAGGCTGTGATACCCCATTGTTTTTCTTCTCTTTATTTGGGTATGACATGCTTTACAGGCTGAGATACCCTGTTGTTTTTCTTCTCTTTATTTGGGTAGCACATTCTTGACAGGCTGAAATACCCCATTGGTTTTCTTATCTTTATTTGGGTATTACATTCTTTACAGGCTGTGATACCCCATTGTTTTTCTTCTCTTTATTTGGGTATTACATTCTTTACAGGCTGAGATACCCTATTGTTTTTCTTCTCTTTATTTTGGTATTTCATGCTTTACAGGCTGTGATACCCTATTGTTTTTCTTCTCTTTAATTGGGTGGTACATTCTTCACAGGCTGTGATACCCTATTGTTTTTCTTCTCTTGATTAGGGTAGTACATTCTTTACAGGCTGTGATACCCAATAGTTTTACTTTTCTTTATTTGGGTAGTAGATGCTTTACAGGCTGTGATACCCCATTGTTTTTCTTATCTTTATTTGGGTCGTACATTCTTAATCGGCTGTGATACCCCATTGTTTTTCTTCTCTTTATTTGGGTAGTACATTCTTTACAGGCTGTGATACCCCATTGTTTTTATTCTCTTTATTTGGGTAGTACATTCTTTATAGGCTGTGATACCCCATTGTTTTTCTTCTCTTTATTTGGGTATTACATTCTTTACAGGCTGTGATACCCCATTGTTTTTCTTCTCTTTATTTGGGTAGAACATTCTTTGCAGGCTGTAATACCCCATTGTTTTTCTTCTCTTTATTTGGGTATTACATTCTTTACAGGCTGTGATACCCCATTGTTTTTCTTCGCTTAATTTGGGTAGTACATTATTTACAAGCTGTGATACCCCATTGTTTTCTTCTCTTTATTTGGGTCGTACATTCTTTACAGTCTGTGATACCTTATTGTTTTTCTTCTCTTTATTTTGGGAGTACCTGCTTTACAGGATGTAATACCCTATTGTTTTTCTTCTCTTTATTTGGGTTGAACATGCTTTACAGAATGTGATTCCCAATTGTTTTTCTTCTCTTTATTTGGGTATTACATTCTTTACAGGCTGTGATACCCCATTGTTTTTCTTCTCTTTATTTGGGTATTACATTCTTTACAGGCTGTGATACCCTATTGTTTTTCTTTTCTTTATTTGGGTAGTACATTCTTTACAGGCTGTGATACCCTCTTGTTTTTCTTCTCTTTATTTTGGTTGTACATGCTTTCCAGGCTGTGATACCCCATTGTTTTCCTTCTCTTTATTTGGGTATGACATGCTTTACAGGCTGAGATACCCTGTTGTTTTTCTTCTCTTTATTTGGGTGTTACATTCTTGACAGGCTGAAATACCCCATTGTTTTTCTTCTCTTTATTTGGGTAGTACATTCTTGACAGGCTGAAATACCCCATTGTTTTTCTTCTCTTTATTTGGGTAGCACATTCTTGACAGGCTGAAATACCCCATTGGTTTTCTTCTCTTTATTTGGGTATTACATTCTTTACAGGCTGTGATACCCCATTGTTTTTCTTCTCTTTATTTGGATATTACATGCTTTACAGGCTGAGATACCCTATTGTTTTTCTTCTCTTTATTTGGGTATTACATTTTTACAGGCTGTAATACCCCATTGTTTTTCTTCTCTTTATTTGGGTATTACATTCTTTACAGGCTGTGATACCTCATTGTTTTTCTTTTTTTGTAAAAACAAACGCTATTGTTTTTCTTCTCTTTATTTTGGTATTTCATGCTTTGCAGGCTGTTATACCCTATTGTTTTTCTTCTCTTTATTTGGGTTTTCCATGCTTTACAGGCTGTGATACCCTATTGTTTTTCTCCTCTTTATTTGGGGAGTACATGCTTTGCAGGCTGAGGTACCCTATTGTTTTTCTCCTCTTTATTCGGGGAGAACATTCTTTACAGGCTGTGATACCCAATAGCTTTGCTTTTCTTTATTTGGGTAGTCGATGCTTTACAGGCTGTGATACTCCATTGTTTTTCTTATCTTTATTTGGGTAGTACATTCTTCATAGGCTGTGATACCCCATTGTTTTTCTTCTCTTTGTTTGGGTGGTAAATTATTTACAGGCTGTGATACCCCATTGTTTTTCTTCTCTTTATTTGGGGTATTACATGCTTTACAGGCTGTGATACCCCATTGTTTTTTTCTCTTCATTTGGGTATTACATTCTTTACAGGCTGTGATACCCCATTGTTTTTATTCTCTTTATTTGGGTCGTACATTCTTTATAGGCTGTGATACCCCATTGTTTTTCTTCTCTTTATTTGGGTAGAACATTCTTTGCAGGCTGTAATACCCCATTGTTTTTCTTCTCTTTATTTGGGTATTACATTCTTTACAGGCTGTGATACCCCATTGTTTTTCTTCTCTTAATTTGGGAAGTACATTATTTACAGGCTGTGATACCGCATTGTTTTTCTTCTCTTTATTTGGGTAGTACATTCTTTACAGGCTGTGATACCCCATTGTTTTTCTTCTCTTTATTTGGGTATTACATTCTTTACAGGCTGTGATACCCTATTGTTTTTCTTTTCTTTATTTGGGTAGTACATTCTTTACAGGCTGTGATACCCTCTTGTTTTTCTTCTCTTTATTTTGGTTGTACATGCTTTCCAGGCTGTGATACCCCATTGTTTTCCTTCTCTTTATTTGGGTATGACATGCCTTACAGGCTGAGATACCCTGTTGTTTTTCTTCTCTTTATTTGGGTAGTACATTCTTGACAGGCTGAAATACCCCATTGGTTTTCTCTTCTTTATTTGGGTATTACATTCTTGACAGGCTGAAATACCCCATTGTTTTTCTTCTCTTTATTTGGGTAGTACATTCTTGACAGGCTGAAATACCCCATTGTTTTTCTTCTCTTTATTTGGGTAGCACATTCTTGACAGGCTGAAATACCCCATTGGTTTTCTTCTCTTTATTTGGGTATTACATTCTTTACAGGCTGTGATACCCCATTGTTTTTCTTCTCTTTATTTGGATATTACATGCTTTACAGGCTGAGATACCCTATTGTTTTTCTTCTCTTTATTTGGGTATTACATTTTTACAGGCTGTAATACCCCATTGTTTTTCTTCTCTTTATTTGGGTATTACATTCTTTACAGGCTGTGATACCTCATTGTTTTTCTTTTTTTGTAAAAACAAACGCTATTGTTTTTCTTCTCTTTATTTTGGTATTTCATGCTTTGCAGGCTGTTATACCCTATTGTTTTTCTTCTCTTTATTTGGGTTTTCCATGCTTTACAGGCTGTGATACCCTATTGTTTTTCTCCTCTTTATTTGGGGAGTACATGCTTTGCAGGCTGAGGTACCCTATTGTTTTTCTCCTCTTTATTCGGGGAGAACATTCTTTACAGGCTGTGATACCCAATAGCTTTGCTTTTCTTTATTTGGGTAGTCGATGCTTTACAGGCTGTGATACTCCATTGTTTTTCTTATCTTTATTTGGGTAGTACATTCTTCATAGGCTGTGATACCCCATTGTTTTTCTTCTCTTTGTTTGGGTGGTAAATTATTTACAGGCTGTGATACCCCATTGTTTTTCTTCTCTTTATTTGGGGTATTACATGCCTTTACAGGCTGTGATACCCCATTGTTTTTTTCTCTTCATTTGGGTATTACATTCTTTACAGGCTGTGATACCCCATTGTTTTTATTCTCTTTATTTGGGTCGTACATTCTTTATAGGCTGTGATACCCCATTGTTTTTCTTCTCTTTATTTGGGTAGAACATTCTTTGCAGGCTGTAATACCCCATTGTTTTTCTTCTCTTTATTTGGGTATTACATTCTTTACAGGCTGTGATACCCCATTGTTTTTCTTCTCTTAATTTGGGAAGTACATTATTTACAGGCTGTGATACCGCATTGTTTTTCTTCTCTTTATTTGGGTAGTACATTCTTTACAGGCTGTGATACCTTATTGTTTTTCTTCTCTTTATTTTGGGAGTACCTGCTTTACAGGATGTAATACCCTATTGTTTTTCTTCTCTTTATTTGCGTTGAACATGATTTACAGGATGTGATTCCCAATTGTTTTTCTTCTCTTTATTTGGGTATTACATTCTTTACAGGCCATGATACCCCATTGTTTTTCTTCTCTTTATTTGGGTATTACATTATTTACAGGCTGTGATACCCTATTGTTTTTCTTCTGTTTATTTGGGTAGTACATTCTTTACAGGCTGTGATACCCAATTGTTTTTCTTCTCTTTATTTGGGTGGTACATTCTTTACAGGCTGTGATACCCTATTGTTTTTCTTTTCTTTATTTTGGTAGTACATTCTTTACAGGCTGTGATACCCTATTGTTTTTCTTCTCTTTATTTTGGTTGTACATGCATTCCAGGCTGTGATACCCCATTGTTTTTCTTCTCTTTATTTGGGTATGACATGCTTTACAGGCTGAGATACCCTGTTGTTTTTCTTCTCTTTATTTGGGTAGCACATTCTTGACAGGCTGAAATACCCCATTGGTTTTCTTATCTTTATTTGGGTATTACATTCTTTACAGGCTGTGATACCCCATTGTTTTTCTTCTATTTATTTGGGTATTACATTCTTTACAGGCTGTGATACCCTATTGTTTTTCTTCTCTTTATTTTGGTATTTCATGCTTTACAGGATGTGATACCCTATTGTTTTTATTCTCTTTAATTGGGTGGTACATTCTTTACAGGCTGTGATACCCTATTGTTTTTCTTCTCTTGATTAGGGTCGTACATTCTATACAGGCTGTGATACCCAATAGTTTTACTTTTCTTTATTTGGGTAGTAGATGCTTTACAGGCTGTGATACCCCATTGTTTTTCTTATCTTTATTTGGGTAGTACATTCTTAATCGGCTGTGATACCCCATTGTTTTTCTTCTCTTTATTTGGGTAGTACATTCTTTACAGGCTGTGATACCCAATTGTTTTTCATCTCTTTATTTGGGTGGTACATTCTTTACAGGCTGTGATACCCTATTGTTTTTCTTCTCTTGATTTGGGTATTACATTCTTTACAGGCTGTAATACCCTATTGTTTTTCTTCTCTTTATTTGGGTAGTTGATGCTTTACAGGCTGTGATACCCCATTGTTTTTCTTATCTTTATTTGGGTAGTACATTCTTAATCGGCTGTGATACCCCATTGTTTTTCTTCTCTTTATTTGGGTATTACATTCTTTACAGGCTGTGATTCCCAATTGTTTTTCTTCTCTTTATTTGGGTATTATATTATTTACAGGCTGTGATACCCAATTGTTTTTCTTCTCTTTATTTGGGTAGTGCATGCTTTACAGGCTGTGATACCCTATTGTTTTTCTTCTCTTTATTTGGGTGGTACATTCTTTACAGGCTGTCATACCCTATTGTTTTTCTTCTCTTTATTCGGGTGGTACATTCTTTACAGGCTCTGATACCCTATTGTTTTTCTTCTCTTTATTTTGGTAGTACATTCTTTACAGGCTGTGATACCCGATTGTTTTTCTTCTCTTTATTTTGGTAGTACATGCTTTCCATGTTGTGATGCCCTATTGGTTTTCTTCTCATTATTTTGGGTATTACATTCTTTACAGGCTGTGATACCCCATTGTTTTTCTTCTCTTAAATTGGGTAGTACATTCTTTACGGGCTATGATACCTTATTGTTTTTGTTGTCTTTATTTTGTGAGTACATGCTTTACAGGATGTGATACCCTATTGTTTTTCTTCTCTTTATTTGGGCAGTACATTCTTTACAGGCTGTGATACCCAATTGTTTTTCTTCTCTGTATTTGGGTGGTGCATTATTTGCAGGCTGTGATACCCTATTGTTTTTCTTCTCTTTATTTTGGTCGTACATTCTTTACAGGCTGTGATACCCTATTGTTTTTCTTCTCTTTATTTGGGTAGTACATGCTTTCCAGGCTGTGATACCCAATTGTTTTCCTTCTCTTTATTTGGGTAGTACATGCTTTACAGGCTGAGATACCCTATTGTTTTTCTCCTCTTTATTTGAGTCATACATGCTTTGCAGGCTGAGATACCCTGTTGTTTTTCTCCTCTTTATTAGGTAGTACATTCTTTTCAGGCTGTGACACCCAATAGTTTTACTTTTCTTTATTTGGGTAGTAGATGCTTTACAGGCTGTGATACCCCATTGTTTTTCTTATCTTTATTTGTGTCGTACATTCTTAATAGGCTGTGATACCCCATTGTTTTTCTTCTCTTAATTTGGGAAGTAAATTATTTACAGGCTGTGATACCCAATTGTTTTTCCTCTCTTTATTTGGGTATTACATGCTTTACAGGCTGTGATACCCCATTGTTTTTCTTCTCTTTATTTTGGAAGTACATGCTTTGCAGGATGTGATACCCTATTTTTTTTCTTCTCTTTATTTGGGTAGTACATACTTTGTAGGATGTGATACGCTATTGTTTTTCTTCTCTTTATTTGGGTAGTACATTCTTTACAGGCTGTAATACCCTATGGTTTTTCTTCTGTTTATTTTGGTCGTACATGCTTTACAGGCTGTGACAACCCATTGTTTTTCTTCTCTTTATTTGGGGAGTACATTCTTTACAGGCTGTGATACCCTATTGTTTTTCTACTCTTTATTTTGGTATTTCATGCTTTTCAGGCTGTGATACCCAACTGTTTTTCTCCTATTTATTTGGGTAGTACATGCTTTACCGGCTGTGATACCCCATTGTTTTTCTTCTCTTTCTTTGGGTGGTACATTCTGTGCAGGCTGTGATACCCTATTGTTTTTCTTCTCTTTATTTTGGTCATACATGCTTTCCATGCTGTGATACGCTATGGATTTTCTTCTCATTATTTTGGGTATAACATTCTTTACAGGCTGTGATACCCAATTGTTTTTCTTCTCTTTATTTGGATATTACATGCTTTACAGGCTGAGATGCCCTATTGTTTTTCTTCTCTTTATTTGGGTATTACATTCTTTACAGGCTGTAATACCCAATTGTTTTTCTTCTCTTTATTTGGGTATTACATTCTTTACAGGCTGTGATACCCCATTGTTTTTCTTTTTTTGTAAAAACAAACCCTATTGTTTTCATTCTCTTTATTTGGGTGGTACATTCTTTGCAGGCTGTGATACCCTATTGTTTTTCTTCTCTTTATTTTGGTCATACATGCTTTCCATGCTGTGATATGCTTTTGGTTTTCTTCTCATTATTTTGGGTATTACATTCTTTACAGGCTGAGATACCCTATTGTTTTTCTCCTCTTTATTTGGGTTGTACTTGCTTTACAGGCTGTGAGACCCAATTGTTTTTCTCCTCTTTATTGGGGTAGTATATTCTTTACAGGCTGAGATACCCTATTGTTTTTCTCCTCTTTATTTGGGTTGTACATGCTTTACAGGCTGTGATACCCAATTGTTTTCCTTCTCTTTATTTGGGTAGTACATGTTTTACAGGCTGAGATACCCTATTGTTTTCTCCTCTTTTATTTTGGGAGTACATTCTTAATCGGCTGTGATACCCCATTGTTTTTCTTCTCTTTATTTGGGTGGTAAATTATTTACAGGCTGTGATACCCCATTGTTTTTCTTCTCTTTATTTGGGTGTTACATGCTTTACAGGCTGTGATACCCCATTGTTTTTCTTCTCTTCATTTGGTTATTACATTCTTTACAGGCTGTGATACCCTATTGTTTTTCTTCTCTTTATTTTCGTATTTCATGCTTTACAGGCTGTGATACCCTATTGTTTTTCTTCTCTTTAATTGGGTGGTACATTCTTTACAGGCTGTGATACCCTATTGTTTTTCTTCTCTTGATTAGGGTCGTACATTCTTTACAGGCTGTGATACCCAATAGTTTTACTTTTCTTTATTTGGGTAGTAGATGCTTTACAGGCTGTGATACCCCATTGTTTTTCTTATCTTTATTTGGGTAGTACATTCTTAATCGGCTGTGATACCCCATTGTTTTTCTTCTCTTTATTTGGGTAGTACATTCTTTACAGGCTGTGATACCCAATTGTTTTTCATCTCTTTATTTGGCTGGTACATTCTTTACAGGCTATGATACGCTATTGTTTTTCTTCTCTTTATTTTGGTCATACATGCTTTCCATGCTGTGATATGCTTTTGGTTTTCTTCTCATTATTTTGGGTATTACATTCTTTACAGGCTGAGATACCCTATTGTTTTTCTCCTCTTTATTTGGGTTGTACTTGCTTTACAGGCTGTGAGACCCAATTGTTTTTCTCCTCTTTATTGGGGTAGTATATTCTTTACAGGCTGAGATACCCTATTGTTTTTCTCCTCTTTATTTGGGTTGTACATGCTTTACAGGCTGTGATACCCAATTGTTTTCCTTCTCTTTATTTGGGTAGTACATGTTTTACAGGCTGAGATACCCTATTGTTTTTCTCCTCTTTATTTTGGGAGTACATTCTTAATCGGCTGTGATACCCCATTGTTTTTCTTCTCTTTATTTGGGTGGTAAATTATTTACAGGCTGTGATACCCCATTGTTTTTCTTCTCTTTATTTGGGTGTTACATGCTTTACAGGCTGTGATACCCCATTGTTTTTTCTTCTCTTTCATTTGGTTATTACATTCTTTACAGGCTGTGATACCCTATTGTTTTTCTTCTCTTTATTTTCGTATTTCATGCTTTACAGGCTGTGATACCCTATTGTTTTTCTTCTCTTTAATTGGGTGGTACATTCTTTACAGGCTGTGATACCCTATTGTTTTTCTTCTCTTGATTAGGGTCGTACATTCTTTACAGGCTGTGATACCCAATAGTTTTACTTTTCTTTATTTGGGTAGTAGATGCTTTACAGGCTGTGATACCCCATTGTTTTTCTTATCTTTATTTGGGTAGTACATTCTTAATCGGCTGTGATACCCCATTGTTTTTCTTCTCTTTATTTGGGTAGTACATTCTTTACAGGCTGTGATACCCAATTGTTTTTCATCTCTTTATTTGGCTGGTACATTCTTTACAGGCTATGATACGCTATTGTTTTTCTTCTCTTGATTTGGGTATTACATTCTTTACAGGCTGTAATACCCTATTGTTCTTTCTCTTTATTTTGGTAGTACATGCTCTCCAGGCTGTGATACCCTTTTGGTTTTCTTCTCATTATTTTGGGTATTGCATTCTTTACAGGCTGTGATACCCCATTGTTTTTCTTCTCTTTATTTGGGTATTACATGCTTTACAGGCTGAGGTACCCTATTGTTTTTCTTCTCTTTATTTGGGTCGCACATTCTTTGCAGGCTGTAATACCCCATTGTTTTTCTTCTCTTTATTTGGGTATTACATTCTTTACAGTTTGTTATACCCTATTGTTTTTCTTCTCTTTATTTGGGTATTACATTCTTTACAGGCTGTGATTCCCAATTGTTTTTCTTCTCTTTATTTGGGTATTACATTATTTACAGGCTGTGATACCCGATTGTTTTTTCTTCTCTTTATTTGGGTAGTGCATGCTTTACAGGCTGTGATATCCTATTGTTTTTTCTTCTCTTTATTTGGGTGGTACATTCTTTACAGGCTGTCATACCCTATTGTTTTTCTTCTCTTTATTCGGGTGGTACATTCTTTACAGGCTCTGATACCCTATTGTTTTTCTTCTCTTTATTTTGGTAGTACATTCTTTACAGGCTGTGATACCCGATTGTTTTTCTTCTCTTAATTTTGGTAGTACATGCTTTCCATGCTGTGATGCCCTATTGGTTTTCTTCTCATTATTTTGGGCATTACATTCTTTACAGGCTGTGATACCCCATTGTTTTTTCTTCTCTTTATTTGGGTAGTACATTCTTTACGGGCTATGATACCTTATTGTTTTTGTTCTCTTTATTTTGTGAGTACATGCTTTACAGGATGTGATACCCTATTGTTTTTCTTCTCTTTATTTGGGTAGTACATTCTTTACAGGCTGTGATACCCAATTGTTTTTCTTTTCTCTGTATTTGGCTGGTGCATTATTTGCAGGCTGTGATACCCTATTGTTTTTCTTCTCTTTATTTGGGTGGTGCATTATTTACAGGCTGTGATACCCTATTGTTTTTCTTCTCTTTATTTTGGTCGTACATTCTTTACAGGCTGTGATACCCTATTGTTTTTATTCTCTTTATTTGGGTAGTTCATGCTTTCCAGGCTGTGATACCCAATTGTTTTCCTTCTCTTTATTTGGGTAGTACATGCTTTACAGGCTGAGATAATTCTATTGTTTTTCTCCTCTTTATTTTGGTAGTACATTCTTTTCAGGCTGTGACACCCAATACTTTTACTTTTCTTTATTTGGGTAGTAGATGCTTTTCAGGCTGTGATACCCAATTGTTTTTCTTCTCTTTATTTGGGTATTACATGCTTTGCAGGCTGTGATACCCCATTGTTTTTCTTCTCTTTATTTTGGAAGTACATGCTTTGCAGGATGTGATACCCTATTTTTTTTGCTTCTCTTTATTTGGGTAGCACATACATTGTAGGATGTGATACGCTCTTGTTTTTCTTCTCTTTATTTGGGTGGTACATTCTTTACAGGCTGTGATACCCTATTGTTTTTCTTTTCTTTATTTTGGTAGTACATTCTTTACAGGCTGTGATACCCTATTGTTTTTCTTCTCTTTATTTTGGTTGTACATGCATTCCAGGCTGTGATACCCCATTGTTTTTCTTCTCTTTATTTGGGTATGACATGCTTTACAGGCTGAGATACCCTGTTGTTTTTCTTCTCTTTATTTGGGTAGCACATTCTTGACAGGCTGAAATACCCCATTGGTTTTCTTATCTTTATTTGGGTATTACATTCTTTACAGGCTGTGATACCCCATTGTTTTTCTTCTATTTATTTGGGTATTACATTCTTTACAGGCTGTGATACCCTATTGTTTTTCTTCTCTTTATTTTGGTATTTCATGCTTTACAGGATGTGATACCCTATTGTTTTATTCTCTTTAATTGGGTGGTACATTCTTTACAGGCTGTGATACCCTATTGTTTTTCTTCTCTTGATTAGGGTCGTACATTCTATACAGGCTGTGATACCCAATAGTTTTACTTTTTCTTTATTTGGGTAGTAGATGCTTTACAGGCTGTGATACCCCATTGTTTTTCTTATCTTTATTTGGGTAGTACATTCTTAATCGGCTGTGATACCCCATTGTTTTTCTTCTCTTTATTTGGGTAGTACATTCTTTACAGGCTGTGATACCCAATTGTTTTTCATCTCTTTATTTGGGTGGTACATTCTTTACAGGCTGTGATACCCTATTGTTTTTCTTCTCTTGATTTGGGTATTACATTCTTTACAGGCTGTAATACCCTATTGTTTTTCTTCTCTTTATTTGGGTAGTTGATGCTTTACAGGCTGTGATACCCCATTGTTTTTCTTATCTTTATTTGGGTAGTACATTCTTAATCGGCTGTGATACCCCATTGTTTTTCTTCTCTTTATTTGGGTATTACATTCTTTACAGGCTGTGATTCCCAATTGTTTTTCTTCTCTTTATTTGGGTATTATATTATTTACAGGCTGTGATACCCAATTGTTTTTCTTCTCTTTATTTGGGTAGTGCATGCTTTACAGGCTGTGATACCCTATTGTTTTTCTTCTCTTTATTTGGGTGGTACATTCTTTACAGGCTGTCATACCCTATTGTTTTTCTTCTCTTTATTCGGGTGGTACATTCTTTACAGGCTCTGATACCCTATTGTTTTTCTTCTCTTTATTTTGGTAGTACATTCTTTACAGGCTGTGATACCCGATTGTTTTTCTTCTCTTTATTTTGGTAGTACATGCTTTCCATGTTGTGATGCCCTATTGGTTTTCTTCTCATTATTTTGGGTATTACATTCTTTACAGGCTGTGATACCCCATTGTTTTTCTTCTCTTAAATTGGGTAGTACATTCTTTACGGGCTATGATACCTTATTGTTTTTGTTGTCTTTATTTTGTGAGTACATGCTTTACAGGATGTGATACCCTATTGTTTTTCTTCTCTTTATTTGGGCAGTACATTCTTTACAGGCTGTGATACCCAATTGTTTTTCTTCTCTGTATTTGGGTGGTGCATTATTTGCAGGCTGTGATACCCTATTGTTTTTCTTCTCTTTATTTTGGTCGTACATTCTTTACAGGCTGTGATACCCTATTGTTTTTCTTCTCTTTATTTGGGTAGTACATGCTTTCCAGGCTGTGATACCCAATTGTTTTCCTTCTCTTTATTTGGGTAGTACATGCTTTACAGGCTGAGATACCCTATTGTTTTTCTCCTCTTTATTTGAGTCATACATGCTTTGCAGGCTGAGATACCCTGTTGTTTTTCTCCTCTTTATTAGGTAGTACATTCTTTTCAGGCTGTGACACCCAATAGTTTTACTTTTCTTTATTTGGGTAGTAGATGCTTTACAGGCTGTGATACCCCATTGTTTTTCTTATCTTTATTTGTGTCGTACATTCTTAATAGGCTGTGATACCCCATTGTTTTTCTTCTCTTAATTTGGGAAGTAAATTATTTACAGGCTGTGATACCCAATTGTTTTTCCTCTCTTTATTTGGGTATTACATGCTTTACAGGCTGTGATACCCCATTGTTTTTCTTCTCTTTATTTTGGAAGTACATGCTTTGCAGGATGTGATACCCTATTTTTTTCTTCTCTTTATTTGGGTAGTACATACTTTGTAGGATGTGATACGCTATTGTTTTTCTTCTCTTTATTTGGGTAGTACATTCTTTACAGGCTGTAATACCCTATGGTTTTTCTTCTGTTTATTTTGGTCGTACATGCTTTACAGGCTGTGACAACCCATTGTTTTTCTTCTCTTTATTTGGGGAGTACATTCTTTACAGGCTGTGATACCCTATTGTTTTTCTACTCTTTATTTTGGTATTTCATGCTTTTCAGGCTGTGATACCCAACTGTTTTTCTCCTATTTATTTGGGTAGTACATGCTTTACCGGCTGTGATACCCCATTGTTTTTCTTCTCTTTCTTTGGGTGGTACATTCTGTGCAGGCTGTGATACCCTATTGTTTTTCTTCTCTTTATTTTGGTCATACATGCTTTCCATGCTGTGATACGCTATGGATTTTCTTCTCATTATTTTGGGTATAACATTCTTTACAGGCTGTGATACCCAATTGTTTTTCTTCTCTTTATTTGGATATTACATGCTTTACAGGCTGAGATGCCCTATTGTTTTTCTTCTCTTTATTTGGGTATTACATTCTTTACAGGCTGTAATACCCAATTGTTTTTCTTCTCTTTATTTGGGTATTACATTCTTTACAGGCTGTGATACCCCATTGTTTTTCTTTTTTTGTAAAAACAAACCCTATTGTTTTCATTCTCTTTATTTGGGTGGTACATTCTTTGCAGGCTGTGATACCCTATTGTTTTTCTTCTCTTTATTTTGGTCATACATGCTTTCCATGCTGTGATATGCTTTTGGTTTTCTTCTCATTATTTTGGGTATTACATTCTTTACAGGCTGAGATACCCTATTGTTTTTCTCCTCTTTATTTGGGTTGTACTTGCTTTACAGGCTGTGAGACCCAATTGTTTTTCTCCTCTTTATTGGGGTAGTATATTCTTTACAGGCTGAGATACCCTATTGTTTTTCTCCTCTTTATTTGGGTTGTACATGCTTTACAGGCTGTGATACCCAATTGTTTTCCTTCTCTTTATTTGGGTAGTACATGTTTTACAGGCTGAGATACCCTATTGTTTTTCTCCTCTTTATTTTGGGAGTACATTCTTAATCGGCTGTGATACCCCATTGTTTTTCTTCTCTTTATTTGGGTGGTAAATTATTTACAGGCTGTGATACCCCATTGTTTTTCTTCTCTTTATTTGGGTGTTACATGCTTTACAGGCTGTGATACCCCATTGTTTTTCTTCTCTTCATTTGGTTATTACATTCTTTACAGGCTGTGATACCCTATTGTTTTTCTTCTCTTTATTTTCGTATTTCATGCTTTACAGGCTGTGATACCCTATTGTTTTTCTTCTCTTTAATTGGGTGGTACATTCTTTACAGGCTGTGATACCCTATTGTTTTTCTTCTCTTTATTTGGGTAGTACATTCTTTACAGGCTGTGATACCCAATTGTTTTTCATCTCTTTATTTGGCTGGTACATTCTTTACAGGCTATGATACGCTATTGTTTTTCTTCTCTTGATTTGGGTATTACATTCTTTACAGGCTGTAATACCCTATTGTTTTTCTTCTCTTTATTTTGGTAGTACATGCTCTCCAGGCTGTGATACCCTTTTGGTTTTCTTCTCATTATTTTGGGTATTGCATTCTTTACAGGCTGTGATACCCCATTGTTTTTCTTCTCTTGATTAGGGTCGTACATTCTTTACAGGCTGTGATACCCAATAGTTTTACTTTTCTTTATTTGGGTAGTAGATGCTTTACAGGCTGTGATACCCCATTGTTTTTCTTATCTTTATTTGGGTAGTACATTCTTAATCGGCTGTGATACCCCATTGTTTTTCTTCTCTTTATTTGGGTAGTACATTCTTTACAGGCTGTGATACCCAATTGTTTTTCATCTCTTTATTTGGCTGGTACATTCTTTACAGGCTATGATACGCTATTGTTTTTCTTCTCTTGATTTGGGTATTACATTCTTTACAGGCTGTAATACCCTATTGTTTTTCTTCTCTTTATTTTGGTAGTACATGCTCTCCAGGCTGTGATACCCTTTTGGTTTTCTTCTCATTATTTTGGGTATTGCATTCTTTACAGGCTGTGATACCCCATTGTTTTTCTTCTCTTTATTTGGGTATTACATGCTTTACAGGCTGAGGTACCCTATTGTTTTTCTTCTCTTTATTTGGGTCGCACATTCTTTGCAGGCTGTAATACCCCATTGTTTTTCTTCTCTTTATTTGGGTATTACATTCTTTACAGTTTGTTATACCCTATTGTTTTTCTTCTCTTTATTTGGGTATTACATTCTTTACAGGCTGTGATTCCCAATTGTTTTTCTTCTCTTTATTTGGGTATTACATTATTTACAGGCTGTGATACCCAATTGTTTTTCTTCTCTTTATTTGGGTAGTGCATGCTTTACAGGCTGTGATATCCTATTGTTTTTCTTCTCTTTATTTGGGTGGTACATTCTTTACAGGCTGTCATACCCTATTGTTTTTCTTCTCTTTATTCGGGTGGTACATTCTTTACAGGCTCTGATACCCTATTGTTTTTCTTCTCTTTATTTTGGTAGTACATTCTTTACAGGCTGTGATACCCGATTGTTTTTCTTCTCTTAATTTTGGTAGTACATGCTTTCCATGCTGTGATGCCCTATTGGTTTTCTTCTCATTATTTTGGGCATTACATTCTTTACAGGCTGTGATACCCCATTGTTTTTCTTCTCTTTATTTGGGTAGTACATTCTTTACGGGCTATGATACCTTATTGTTTTTGTTCTCTTTATTTTGTGAGTACATGCTTTACAGGATGTGATACCCTATTGTTTTTCTTCTCTTTATTTGGGTAGTACATTCTTTACAGGCTGTGATACCCAATTGTTTTTCTTCTCTGTATTTGGCTGGTGCATTATTTGCAGGCTGTGATACCCTATTGTTTTTCTTCTCTTTATTTGGGTGGTGCATTATTTACAGGCTGTGATACCCTATTGTTTTTCTTCTCTTTATTTTGGTCGTACATTCTTTACAGGCTGTGATACCCTATTGTTTTTATTCTCTTTATTTGGGTAGTACATGCTTTCCAGGCTGTGATACCCAATTGTTTTCCTTCTCTTTATTTGGGTAGTACATGCTTTACAGGCTGAGATACCCTATTGTTTTTCTCCTCTTTATTTTGGTAGTACATTCTTTTCAGGCTGTGACACCCAATACTTTTACTTTTCTTTATTTGGGTAGTAGATGCTTTTCAGGCTGTGATACCCAATTGTTTTTCTTCTCTTTATTTGGGTATTACATGCTTTGCAGGCTGTGATACCCCATTGTTTTTCTTCTCTTTATTTTGGAAGTACATGCTTTGCAGGATGTGATACCCTATTTTTTTTTCTTCTCTTTATTTGGGTAGCACATACATTGTAGGATGTGATACGCTCTTGTTTTTCTTCTCTTTATTTGGGTAGTACATTCTTTACAGGCTGTAATACCCTATGGTTTTTCTTCTGTTTATTTTGGTCATACATGCTTTCCATGCTGTGATACGCTATTGGTTTTCTTCTCATTATTTTGGGTATTACATTCTTAATAGGCTGTGATACCCCATTGTTTTTCTTCTCTTAATTTGGGAAGTAAATTATTTACAGGCTGTGATACCCTATTGTTTTTCTTCTCTTTATTTTGGTCATACATGCTTTCCATGCTGTGATACGCTATTGGTTTTCTTCTCATTATTTTGGGTATTACATTCTTTACAGGCTGTGATACCCCATTGTTTTTCTTCTCTTTATTTGGATATTACATGCTTTACAGGCTGAGATACCCTATTGTTTTTCTTCTCTTTATTTGGGTATTACATTCTTTACAGGCTGTAATACCCAATTGTTTTTCTTCTCTTTATTTGGGTGTTACATTCATTACAGGCTGTGATACCCCATTGTTTTTCTTTTTTGTAAAAACAAACCCTATTGTTTTCATTCTCTTTATTTGGGTGGTACATTCTTTGCAGGCTGTGATACCCTATTGTTTTTCTTCTCTTTATTTTGGTCATACATGCTTTTCATGCTGTGATATGCTTTTGGTTTTCTTCTCATTATTTTGGGTATTACATTCTTTCCAGGCTGTGTTACCTTATTGTTTTTCTTCTCTTTATTTTGGTATTTAATGCTTTACAGGCTGAGATACCCTATTGTTTTTCTTCTCTTTATTTGGGTATTGCATGCTTTACAGGCTGAGATACCCTAATGTTTTTCTCCTCTTTATTTGGGAAGTACATGCTTTGCAGGCTGAGATACCCTATTGTTTTTCTTCTCTTTATTTGGGAAGTACATGCTTTACAGGCTGAGATACCCTATTGTTTTTCTGCTCTTTATTTGGCTAGTACATGTTTTGCAGGCTGAGATACCCTATTGTTTTTCTCCTCTTTATTGGGGTAGTATATTCTTTACAGGCTGAGATACCCTATTGTTTTTCTCCTCTTTATTTGGGTTGTACATGCTTTACAGGCTGTGATACCCAATTGTTTTCCTTCTCTTTATTTGGGTAGTACATGTTTTACAGGCTGAGATACCCTATTGTTTTTCTCCTCTTTATTTTGGGTGTACATTCTTAATCGGCTGTGATACCCCATTGTTTTTCTTCTCTTTATTTGGGTGGTAAATTATTTACAGGCTGTGATACCCCATTGTTTTTCTTCTCTTTATTTGGGTGTTACATGCTTTACAGGCTGTGATACCCCATTGTTTTTCTTCTCTTCATTTGGTTATTACATTCTTTACAGGCTGTGATACCCCATTGTTTTTCTTCTCTTCATTTGGTTATTACATTCTTTTCAGGCTGTGATACCCTATTGTTTTTCTTGTCTTTATTTGGGAAGTCCATGCTTTACTTGCTGAGATACCCTATTGTTTTTCTCCTTTTATTTGGGTAGTACATTCTTTACAGGCTGTGATACCCTAAAGTTTTCCTTCTCTTTATTTCGGTAGTACATGCTTTACAGGCTGAGATACCTGATTGTTTTTCTCTTTATTTGGGTAGTACATGCTTTGCAGGTTGAGATCCCCTATTGTTTTTCTTCTCTTTATTTGGGTATTAAATTCGTTACAGGCTGTGATACCCCATTGTTTTTCTTCTCTTTATTTGGGTCGTACATTCTTTGCAGGTTGTGATACCCTATAGTTTTACTTCTCTTTATTTGGGTAGTTCATGCTTTACAGGCTGTGATACCCCGTTGTTTTTCTTCTCTTTATTTGGGTATTACATTCTTTACAGGCTGTGAAACCCTATTGTTTTTCTCCTCTTTATTTGGGGAGTACATGCTTTACAGGCTGTGATACCCTATTGTTTTCCTTCTCTTTATTTGGGTTGTGCATGCTTTACAGGCTGAGATACCCTATTGTTTTTCTCCTCTTTATTTGGGAAGTACATGCTTTGCAGGCTGAGATACCCTATTGTTTTTCTTCTCTTTATTTGGGAAGTACATGCTTTTTTGGCTGAGATACCCCATTGTTTTTCTCCTCTTTTTTGGGTAGTACATTCTTTACAGGCTGTGATACCCTATAGTTTTACTTCTCTTTATTTGGGTAGTTCATGCTTTACAGGCTGTGATACCCCATTGTTTTTCTTATCTTTATTTGGGTAGTGCACTCTTTATCGGCTGTGATACCCCATTGTTTTCATTCTCTTTATTTGGGGAGTAAATTATTTACAGGCTGTGATACCCCATTGTTTTTCTTCACTTTATTTGGGTATTACATACTTTACAGGCTGTGATATGCCATTGTTTTTCTTCTCTTTATTTGGGTATTACTTGCTTTACAGGCTGTGATACCCTATTGTTTTTCTTCTCTTTATTTGGGTATTACATTCTTTACAGGCTGTGATACCCCATTGTTTTTCTTCTCTTTATTTGGGTATTACATTCTTTACAGGCTGTGAAACCCTCTTGTTTTTCTTCTCTTTATTTGGGTAGTACATGCTTTATAGGTTGTTATTCCCTATCGTTTTTCTTCTCTTTATTTGGGTTTTACATGCTTTACAGGCTGAGATACACTCTTGTTTTTCTCCTCTTTATTTGGGTAGTACATGCTTTACAGGCTGTGATACCCTCTTGTTTTCCTTCTATTTATTTGGGTCGTACTTGCTTTACAGGCTGAGATACCCTATTGTTTTTCTCCTCTTTATTTGGGTAGTACATGCTTTGCAGGCTGAGATACCCTATTGTTTTTCTTCTCTTTATTTGGGAAGTACATGCTTTACTGGCTGAGATACCCTCTTGTTTTTCTTCTCTTTATTTGGGTAGTACATTCTTTGCAGGCTGTGATACCCTAAAGTTTTACTTCTCTTTATTTGGGTAGTTCATGCTTTACAGGCTGTGATACCCCATTGTTTTTCTTATCTTCATTTGGGTCGTACATTCTTTATAGGCTGTGATACCCCATTGTTTTTCGTCTCTTTATTTGGGTTGTAAATTATTTACAGGCTTTGTTACCCCATTGTTTTTCTTCTCTTTATTTGGGTATTACATGCTTTACAGGCTGTGATACCCCATTGTTTTTCTTCTCTTTATTTGGGTATTACATGTTTTACAGGCTGTGATACCCCAATGCTTTTCTTCTCTTCATTTGGGTATTACATTCTTTACAGGCTGTGATACCTTATTGTTTTTCTTCTCTTTATTTTGGAAGTACATGCTTTACAGGATGTGATACCCTATTTTTTTTCTTCTCTTTATTTGGGTCGTACTTCCTTTACAGGATGTGATTCCCTATTGTTTTTCATCTCTTTATTTGGGTATTACATTCTTTGCATGCTGTGATACCCCATTGTTTTTCATCTATTTATTTTGGTAGTACATGCTTTACAGGCTGTGATACCCCATTGTTTTTCTTCTCTTCATTTGGGTATTACCTTCTTTTCAGGTTGTGATACCCTATTGTTTTTCTTCTCTTTATTTGGGTATTACATTCTTTTCAGGCTGTAATACCCCATTGTTTTTCTTCTCTTTATTTGGGTATTACATTCTTTACAGGCTGTGAAACCATGTTGTTTTCTTCTCTTTATTTGGGTAGTACATGCTTTACAGGTTGTGATACCCGATAGTTTTACTTCTCTTTCTTTGGGTTTTACATGTTTTACAGGCTGAGATACCCTATTGTTTTTCTTCTCTTTATTTGGGAAGTACATGCTTTACTGGCTGAGATACCCCATTGTTTTTCTCCTCTTTATTTGGCTAGTACATTCTTTACAGGCTGTGATACCCTATAGTTTTACTTCTCTTTATTTGGGTAGTTCATGCTTTACAGGCTGTGATACCCCATTGTTTTTCTTGTCTTTATTTGTGTAGTACATTCTTTATAGGCTGTGATACCCCATTGTTTTTCTTCTCTTTATTTGGGTATTACATGCTTTACAGGCTGTGATACGCCATTGTTTTTCTTCTCTTTATTTGGGTATTACATGCTTTACAGGCTGTGATACCCTCTTGGTTTTCTTCTCATTATTTTGGGTGTTACAATCTCGCTGGGTACATAATTGTGGGTATTACGTGCTCGCTTGCGGGAGTGAAGCCCGGTCTGGAAACGCCAGCGGTGAATGTTGCCGATCCCGTGGATGGACAAAGTTTAGGCAGGTAGACGGATTTGAACCGGACGGGTTCTCCACACGAGCTTCTGTTCAGCTCCAATGGGCAGAGCACATGTGTTTGCGTGGGGAGCCCCTTGGAGTGCGAGGTTTGCTTTTGTGGTGCGCACGGTGACGTCATGGCTGCACGTAGGGTTGGAATCCGGCAGGAGGTTGAAACCCTGCCAGATGGTGCCTTCCAAGAAGGGGTGAGGTACACTTACAGCTGCATGACGTCACGGGCAGGCACAAATGTGCGAGCTGTGAGTTGCCGCGCTGGTGCTGCGCAAAATTTTGAAAAAAAAAAATTAAAATTAACGAAAGAAAGCCTCGCTTTCGGGTGAACAGGATTCCCGGGCATGGGATGGAAGACCCCCCTGCCAGGGCACAGGATGGAACTAGCTCGGGGGAAGGCTAAGTTTAGCTAGACCGGCTTCAAGGGGCAGGGGTAACTCCTCACGGGGCCCATAGAATGGATTTGGTGGAGGGTTTTAGTTGTGATTTAGGTTGGGAAATTGATTAATGGGATTATTTGGAGACAGAGACAGACTTTGCATGTGTAGTGGGGACGTAGCTTAGCTACGTATTGTTAAAAGGGACGACATGGGAGCACGAGGTAGTTAGGGGAAGTAGTGAGAAGGATGGCAGAGTTCAGCGGTGGGTGTGTTTAAGATTTGGTGAGTTGGGTGGAAACTTGTGCTTGGTGAGTGAGTGAGGCCAGCAGGTCTGTGTGAATGGAGCGAATGTGGAATGCCTGGTGCGATGAGTGATTGGGGGGAGGAGTGACTTCTGCCCAAGGGACCCCGGGGTCAGAATAAAGTGAGTTAGCTGGGGTAGTCAAATTAACAAAAATGGAGGTCGTTTTGCTGTTGGTGTGAATGTAGGCTCGATACCAATTTAGAGGCGTGCAGGAGCCCTGTTGACGGGCTGGGAGCATGGCTACGAACGGTGAGTATCGCTGAGTGGGTACCCCGGGCACCGGGCTAGTAGGCCAAGGGCCCATGGGGGGCCGGGTTAGCGTAGTGGGCACGGAAGTGCTCGCATGGTGCGGGGGCCCGGGGTGCCATTAGCCGCGTGGGCAGTGTTGTAGGCACGGGTGACCCTCGGAAAGGGGCCCGGGAAGCCAGCCTGCCATGTGAGCGTTTCAGGGGAGTCGCCAGGGAGGGCACTCCCCGGTGTTTAGGGAGCTGGTAGGCTCGGAGGCAGTATAGTACCCGGGGGTGCCATCGTCGGAGAATCAGCAGAGGGTAGTGCCTGCCAAGGGGAGCCACGCGTCCCAGCCATGAGACCGTGTGAGGGCACGTAAAGAAAATTGAGGGGCGAGGCCCGAAATTGAGAGGACACCAACACAGGCGATGGGAATCTTGGTTGTTCGAACCGATAGCTTAAGAGAGAGGCGTTTGTTGAAAGCCCCGGGGTAGTTTAAGAGTTAATGAATGGGGTATATTAGGAAGTGTACCCCTCCACACCATCCATCCCTTCGCTCTCGTTCTGGGCTGCTGGACCCACTTTGGGTTTTCGATCGCTGAAGTCTGGGGAGGCCATCCTGACGCTTGAATTCGGCCTCGACACATGATGCTCTCTCCCTCATTCCCCTCCGGGAAGGGAACGTAGGGGTTGGGAGGAGGCTCAGTGACAGGATAGATCAGCCGAACAGAGACATAAAGGGGGTTAGGGGACGATTTTTCATGGGGAAGAGTAAAAAGAAATAAAGGAAATAAAACAAAAAAAATTAATTGGGGTTAAATTGGGTTTTACAAATTAAGGGAGTGGGTATGGACAGTAACAGTCAAATGCGATAGGTTGGGAGGGAGACCGTAGGGTAGGTCCGAGCCCGCCTTCCGAGTGGCCAGCACCACCACACTCCCTCTACCAACCTCCACTGCAGGGCAAAGGCCGGCCCACTTCATCGGCAGCTGTTGTTTTGCTGCAAGGCCTGTTCCGGCCGGATCATGTGCAGCTGCTGTGCTTCAAGGCCTGTGCCAGCCAGTTCATCTGTCGGCTGTTTTTACTGCAAGGCCTATGCCGGCCACTTCGTCTGCCGGCTGTGTTTGCCTGCAACGGCCTTGTTCTGCTTTCTGTGTTTGCCTGCTGCCTTTGCCATGCCATGCCCACTGCCCTCATCTACTTTTTGCACCCGTTCAATTTTGCTTTGCCCCCCTTGTTCATTGCCATGTGCGCCAGGATGGTAGCAACAGTTTGCAAGCTGCAAGAACTGTCCTGTTGGCAGCTACAACACGGGCCTGCATTGGCGGCCCGTGCGCCGGTTCTCTTTTGACTCTTTTACCTTTCTCCTGCAGAGTCCATTGATCCTGGGCCATGGTTTAGTGTAAAATTTGTAAGTTAAAGTTAAGTTGCACTGTAAATATGAGTGCGCCCCCGGAATGTATGTCTAGCGCCGGCAATTTTATTTAAGTTGTCCATATGAGTGGGTTTGTTTAGTTAGTTACTCAGCCCTCAGGTTATTTATTTTGGGGACACGAATACCATGAATGTCGCACTCAGGGATCCGTAGGTAAAACATACTAGGGGAGAAATACACATGATGGCACACGAAAATTTGACGACTCGGGACGAGTCTGTAAAAAGGGAGGAGGTCGTCTTACGGCTGTGGGAATTCGCATTACACCATTCAGGGCCCGTAGGTGAGATATCTCCAAGTACATGTGTAGTTAGCCCCAAACCCGTTGTATAGAGGGAATTTATGTGATTCATCCGGGATGCAACGCTTTGAGATAGCCGTTTTTCTGTTCGATCTTTATTTTGAACCAACCACGTCTCAACCGCCATCATACAACAACCACCACGCCAGCCATCGTCACCAACTGCAACCACACTCCAACCCTCGGACAACAACAACAACGCCAACGGCCACGACCTTTACCTTCACAACTCGCTCGCACATCATCGCATCACCGCCATTCCCAGACGGCACCATAACCATCAAACCACCAAAGAAAACCCTCCACCACCTTCGCCTCTCTCCTTCTACGGCCATTCCCGCATCACCTGTGAACACTGAGCGACGGGCTGTCTAATATTTGCATATTAACTGTTCCTGCCAGCCTATAAAATGGCGAGCGCAAGGCGAATCATGGCAGAGTGAGTCGAGTCGGGTGGAGAGTCAGTCGATTCGGGTGGAGAGTGAGTCGAGTCGGGTGGCAAAGTCATCAGTGTCATCGAGTTGGGTTCTGGAATCGGATGAGAAGGGTTGTGCGAAGATGCCAAGGAGCTCAGGTCCGAGGCGAGAAGGACGGCGGTCGGCGACGAGGTCGCGGTGTGGGATCGCTTGTCGCAGGACCCAAGCCAGCCAAGGCATCAACAATTCCCCCTTTGCCCCGTGCTGAGATAGTGCAACAAGGGGGCCCCGTTCCCATCCCACTCCAAATGTTGTGCCAACGAGACCCGCCAAGGAGCACGGAGTCGGGGCACAGCCACGCGGCCACATCTGCGGCTCGTCCGCCAACGCGCCACGAGGACGCGGGTAGGACCCCCCCCCCCTCCTGGTCTCGCGGGCCTGGCCGCTCCTTCAAGTCACGCGCGCATATTGGCCTATAGGCCCATCTGCCACGTTGTCTATGAGGGTGGCTTCTTTCCTTTGCTTTTGAGTAAATGTGTGTTGGCGCCGTCTGTAAAGTAGAACTGTATAAGTGTTGCCGTGTGTGCGCGTAGTCGGTAGTAACTCTGCGTCGTTGTTGCTTTTGTTTTTGTTGCTCTATGTGCATTATGACTGTTTGGCTGTAGATGTGTACTTTCCGTGTGCCGGGAAATAAATGTGCTTTGTGTTAACTGTTTTCCCGTTTCGCTTCGTCTTTTATTTATTGACCCTCCATCCTGCTTCACGTAAAGGGTTCATCGTGGGCTTGACACCTAGTAATTAATCGGAACCGTCGAGGCCGTTGATAACACTGCTCGGTTATTACTGTATCACGGAACAGACCGCTTTAGCGGTTCGTGTCCGGAGTCGGCCTGTGGTGTGGTACAATCGCCCAGTCGACCATCCATGCAGGTACTTAGGGAGATCGAATTTGGCGAGCAACCCTATCCTGCGCGGGTGGGCAATTGGCACGGTCGTGGTGGGGTTAAACACCCACCCGTGACTAGCTCCCGGCGTTGTTCCGAGAGGGTCACGACTGAATTGTCCGTCCGGTGGTCGACGCGGTCGCGATTCTTGTGACGTGGCCGTCCGCACGCCAGCGGGCGCGAATTCGCAACAATACATTACATAACATTACATACATACATTACATACATTACATACATATACATGACATACATACATAGTGTCTGAAGTTAGGGTGGTGGGATTGGGATCTGAGGATCCTGAGTTCAAATCCTACTTGGCTGTTGAATTAATACCAGGTGGGGTTGACTCTGCCTGTCATCCCTCTGAGGTCGGCAAAATGAGTGCCAGCTTGTTGGTATCCTGTGTCGAATTGGCGATCCGTCCAGGATTGTGTCCAATAGCCAAGGAGACTTCTTCGGCAGCACCAACGCTCTGCACAGAGTATGGTCCCAATGGATGGATGGATAGCATCTGAAGATGTTTCTACCAAAAAGAACGTTGAATCGTATTATTGTTGTTCTCGATCCTGACATGAATTTAAATTGAATGCATGCAATTATACTTTGTACGTTTTAGTTTGTTGTGAATATTTATCATTTTCTGATATAATGACAAGTCTTCAAGAGAAAACAAAATTTGTGAGATTTGTACATGAATGTGGTTCAATCACTCAATCCCAAAGGTGTTTTCATTGTGAAATGAACAAACCAGTGTTTCCACTGAACACAATGAAATGAACACAATGAAAGACATTCCATATGAAGGTGGCTGGCTCAGTTTGAGACTCCAGAATCTGTCCTGAAGGAGAAATCTGCTGGAAGGTCAAGAAAGTCAAGTGAAAGGTCGAATGCTGTTATGTAGGAATTTACCAACAGCCCGAGAAAGTCAATTTAATTGGGAGAGGGAAAGCATCACTTGAGTTAAACATTCCGAAAAGCTTTGTACATGATATCCTTGATAAAGAATTGAGGTTTAAATGTTATAAAATGTAAACAGTTTATAAACTTTTAGACGATTATGAAACAAGAGTGAACGTTTGTCAATAATGGTTAATTGAATGGATAGAATCGGACGAACATTTGTTTTTTGTTTTTTATCAACCCTCGTTTTTATTGATGAGGCTCCGTTTCACATATCGGGCAAAGTTAATCGTCACAATTGTAAGATATAGAGAGAATATTTAAAAATTATAAAACTGTTTTTTAAGAAAACTTCACTAGACCGTTGGATTGGTCGAGGAGGACCGATGAAATGGCCCCGCACGTTCACCTGACTGAACACCTTTAGATTTTTTATCTCTGGGGTTTATAAAAAAGTAAAGTCTGCACTCACAAACTAAGGCACCTTGAAGACCTTAAACATCATATTGTTGATACCTTGTCATCGAAGGGTGGCACCAACATGTGGTGTATAATAATATATATTATTATTATATTAATTATTATTAAAAAGTATTATATTAATTATTATTATTATAAATCTTAATAATTAATAATATTATAATAATAATATCATTATTAATAATGTCCTTTTTGGTATATCCATCTTCAAACACCATGTATTCTCAGTCATCATTCTCAGTGAAAAAGGTTTTATGTGAGGCCATAGATTTATTGATCACTCCTTGCTCCTCATCCTTTATCTTTCTTCATATTTAACGTTCATTTATTGCTCAAGTTTTAAAATCCTCTTTCCTCTTAAATTCCATTTTTCTTTCCTCGTCCAGTCCTGTTCATCATACTTCCCTTCCCTCCCACCCTCTTTTCCTCTGTTTGTTTCCCTGTGAGGCTGACTAGTAATGAGGAACAGGCACCAAATGTGTTTGGAAGGAGTGACCATGGCCATGATGGCAGGCCCAGCAAGGGTGTGTGTGTGAGAGGAGTGACCATGGTTATGTGGACAGGTCCAGCAAGGGTGTGTGCGTGGGAGGAGTGACCATGGCCATGATGGCAGGCCCAGCCATGGTGTGTGTGTTTGTGGGAGGAGTGACCATGGTTATGAGGACAGGCCCAGCGAGTGTGTCTGGGAGGAGTGACCGTGTTTAAGGCTCTTGGGAAGACTGCGATCTCAGGCACAATCGAGGAAGGCAATTTGTAAACGAGAAGGTATTTATTGGTTTTTACTGCGCAATGTAGAGGATATGCACTTTTACTTTTGTTCGAAACATTTACTGTAAAACAATTTAAAGCTAAAAACAAACTTTGAAACATGTATGCCTTCATTTATTTTTGTTCACTTCTTTATAACTTAATTATTTATTTGAGCGACATGTAAGAGCTGTTGGTGGTGTAAGTTACAAAGTTTTTTTTTTTTGTTGTTGTGAGTGTCTCATGTGACATCGTACACCATGGTCATGTCCGTGCTGTTTGTGTTAAATGAGTGTTAATGAGTTGCGACATCTCTTCTACACGTCGCAAATGTTTCTGGTTTCTCGAACAGTCCAAAATAGTGGTTCTCAAAGTGGTCCCTACCGCCCCCCAGTGGGTTGTGGGAACATTCAGGGGGGCGCTCCAGACTCCACGAGTGGTAGGGGGCGCTGGCAATGATTTGGGGGGGCACTGGCGATTTCGAAGAGCAGCGGCGATTCGGAGCGCTCATTGGGCTTCCTGCAGTCTGAACAGGTTACCCGGCGCCATTCAGCGAATTGGCCATACAATGCCCGTTGTGGTCCTCCTAGTTTACCGTGACACCGTCCAAAGAGTAATTAAAGGCAGGCAATGGGACAGGTCGGCCTTTTTGTAAATAATGAAAACATTTTAAAATGTATTTATTCTGAAAATCATTAAGTTCTTCAAACATATTACAGACTTGTTTACGAACAATGCAAGTCAGTGTTTTTTTAATACACACATGGTATGAATACCATATACATGTGTTATGATCCGGCAGCGCAATTCCCAGTGAGGTACGAGTACTGAAGCGGCGCGGCATTGTGTTTTAGGCGCGCGCTGTTGTCGCTACCGTTGGAAATGTGAAGAATAAATGTTTTTGATGTGCAGGGATCGATGCGGACTGACCAGAGACCGGAAATATATTATTATTGTTTGGCCTTAAGGTCCTGTCACACCTTGACAATTTAGCCAGCGTATGCTGACGTATGAAAAATTTGTCTAAAACGCTGGCACACGTCGAATACGCAATGGGTAAGCTTTGTATACTTTAAGAGCACCCTGGCATATGTCGTCGTATGCTGGCATACGTCATAGTACACCGAGCTGTTAGACAAATTTTCCATGCTTGAAATTTTTCGACGTATGCCAGCGTATGACTCGCACGTTCCGCATACGCTGGCCATAAGTTGTAGGCACGTTATGCTATCGTTGACAGACGTTACTTGTAAGTTACTCATAAGTCGAAACACGTCGAGGTAATGGTTAGCGTCAGTGTTCCAGACTCTCTGTTTTTTTTTTTCTTTTTTCTTCGGTATGACGGTGATGTTGACACTTCAATTTCTAGTGCGGTTATAATATAATTAATAGGCTGCCGCTCAACAATTTAAATCATAACCACACTAGAAATCGAAGTGTCAACATCACCGTCATACCGCAGAAAAAAAAATTTCAAAAATCAGGGAGTCTGGAACACTGACGCTAACCATTCCCTCAACGTGTTTCGACTTGTGAGTAACTTACAAGTAGCGTGTGTCGACGTGTGTCAATGATTGCGTAACGTGCCTACAACTTATGGCCAGCGTATGCGGAACGTGTGCGTCATACGCTGGCATATGTCGAAAATTTTTCAACATGCTGAAAATTTGTCGACGTACTCGGCGTACTACGACGTATGCCAGCATGCTTCAGCATGCTCTTAACGTATACGAAACTTACCCATAACGTATTCGACGTGTGCCAACGTATTCGGCAAATTGTTGATACGTCAGCATACGCTGGCTCAAACGTCAAAGTGTGACAGGGCCTTTATCACTGGTGTTAGTCTTTCGACATCTTGGCGTATTGATTTCGTTATTCAAATATGCTTCACATCCAGTCGGCTTCAAGATGTCGGCCTCAAAGAAAAAGTGTCGTCAGTATTCCATTGAATACATCAAGTATGGATTCATTCCATCCCTGGCGAACATACAGTTACCGATGTGTTTGTTGTGTGGCATCACGTTGTCCAATGAAGAAATGATACCATCTCGACTGAGCGAGCACCTGAGTAAAAAGCACAATGATAAGGCTCGTGCAGAGGTCAGCTATTTCCAATCGCTGAAAGAGAAATTTGAGAAGCGATCCATGGTAACGACAATGTTCAAAGCCAGCCAAAAGCTCGTCGATAAAGGACTGGAAGCGTCGTATAAGCTGTCATTGCTCATCGCCAGATCTGGAAAACCGTATTCAATCGGCGAACAGTTGATCAAACCGGCTGTTGAGGAAGTGAAAAAACTGTTATGGGCCAGGATCCGTATCCAGTTCTCTCGTCGATTGTGCTCAGCAATGATTCCGTGGCCAGGCGGATTGATGAAATGTCATCAGATGTAGAAGATAAGCTGTGTTGTGAGCTAAGAAGCACGCACTTCACCATCCAGCTGGATGAGTCCACTTTGCGTGACAGTGAAGTTCTGTTTCTCTGCTATGTGCGCTTTATCCGTGATCAGGAAATGGTGGAAGAATTGTTGTTTGCCCGCTCTCTCCAGACCGATATGAAGGGTTCTTCAATCTTCCAAACGTTGGAGAAGTACTTTACTGATAAGAACATACCGATGGAGGACATTCTCGCTTACACCAGCGATGGTTGGCCGCCAGCGTGGTTTTATTGCGCTTCTGAAGAACCAGGTACCGTCCGTGTTCGCCATTCACCGTGTCGTGCACCGCCAGCATCTTGTAGCAAAAGCTCTCAGCATCAGACTTCATACATCACTCAAAATAGTAAACAAAGCAGTGAATAAAATCAAGGTGTCGTCTCTGCATGATTGGCTGTTTCGTCAGCTTTGCCAGGAGAATGATGAACCATTCGAGAGGCTCTTGTTGCATACCGAAGTTCGGTGGTTGTCCAAAGGCACTCGTTTGACCCGTTTCCTTGCCCTCTTCTCGACAGTGGTCGAGTTTCTGTTGGAAATTGATACAGAGTTATTGGAGAAAGTGAATGTGATTGAGCATGATGTGGCTTACCTCACGGACATATACAGTATACTGAATGATGTCAACAAACAACTCCAGGGTGACAATATGAGGCTGATTAAAGCAAAGAAAGTGATCGGCACGTTCGTAACCAAGGGGACTCTGCACAGGGAAACCCTCGGCCGCAGAGATATGTACCACTTTCCCCGGTTGGCAAAGGAAACTGCTGTTTCTGATGAAGAGTTGCTCGTTTGTTGCAATCACCTTGAGAAGATTCGTGGAGATATGGAGCAGCGTTTCAGAGACATGCTAGAACTGTCGGTGCCAGCATGGGTGATCAACCCATTCAAATGTGACATTCGAGATGTGAAGCGCGAATTACAGGACGAAATTATCAACTTGTGGAATGATGATGAGGTGAAGGCAAGATTCTCACAGCATGAATACGGCAAATTCTGGATTCTGGACGGGGCGAATACCCCACAATGTGGACAGAGGCAGAACTGCTGCTGATGGCATTCCCCACATCATACCTCGTTGAAAGAGAGTTCAGCGCCATGATGGTGCCGCTGACCAAGTATCGAAACCGCCTTGACATTACCAAGAGGGGCGATCTGCGTCTCCACCTCACCGAGATGGAGCCAAACGTTTGTAATCTCGCAGCGAGTCACCAGGCCCACCCTTCACACGAACGGTATTTGGACCTGTGATAACACATTCCCAGTTTGCCTCACCTGGACCTGTTCTGCTGAAACATTGTAGGTAGTGCAAAATAAAACAGAAAAGTAAAGGAAGAGTAAAGTAAAATATTATTCAGAAAATATTTGGCTTCTATTATTTTGCTTCCTATCTACATAAATTCGGACTATCCTATTGCCCACTGGGTGTCCGACCACGAACGATAGGACAAGGGGGCATTGGGCCGGTCCAACAGGGCAGAAGGGGGTTGTAGTCAAATAAAGTTTGAGAACCACTGGTCTAAAAGTTACAACACGACAGGGATGGAAAGGGTTAATTTTATATTGAGATTAGAATTGATCTCTTGTCACTTCGTTCATCTAATTGGTGCCACCACATTCATATATTCACTCCTCTTGGTGCCACCACATTTATATTTTCACTCCTCTTCGTGCCACCAGATTTTATATTTTCACTCCTCTTCGTGCCACCACATTTATATTTTCACTCCTCTTCGTCCCACCACATTTATATTTTCACTCCTCTTCATGCCACCATATTTATATTTTCACTCCTCCGTGCCACCACATTTATATTTTCACTCCAAATAGTGCCACCACATTTATATTTTCACTCCAAATAGTGCCACCACATTTATATTTTCACTGCAAATAGTGCCACCACATTTATATTTTCACTCCAAATAGTGCCACCACATTTATATTTTCACTCCAAATAGTGCCACCACGTTTATATTTTCACTCCAAATAGTGCCACCACGTTTATATTTTTACTCCAAATAGTGCCACCATATTTATATTTTCACTCCAAATAGTGCCACCACGTTTATATTTTCACTCCAAATAGTGCCACCACGTTTATATTTTCACTCCAAATAGTGCCACCACGTTTATATTTTTACTCCAAATAGTGCCACCATATTTATATTTTCACTCCAAATAGTGCCACCACGTTTATATTTTCACTCCAAATAGTGCCACCACATTTATATTTTCACTCCAAATAGTGCCACCAAGTTTATATTTTCACTCCAAATAGTGCCACCACATTTATATTTTCACTCCAAATAGTGCCACCACATTTATATTTTCACTCCAAATAGTGCCACCACGTTTATATTTTCACTCCAAATGGTGCCACCACGTTTATATTTTCACTCCAAATGGTGCCACCACATATATTTTCACTCCAAATAGTGCCACCACGTTTATATTTTCACTCCAAATAGTGCCACGACATTTATATTTTCACTCCAAATAGTGCCACCACATTTATATTTTCACTCCAAATAGTGCCACCACGTTTATATTTTCACTCCAAATGGTGCCACCACGTTTATATTTTCACTCCAAATGGTGCCACCACATATATTTTCACTCCAAAGGGTACCACCAGATTTATATTTTCACTCTTCTTGGTGCCACCACATTTATCTTCTCACTCCTTGGTGCCACCACATTTATATTTTCACTCCTCTGGTGCCACCACATTTATATTTTCACTCCTCTTGGTGCCACCACATTTATATTTTCACTCCTCTTGGTGCCACCACATTTATATTTTCACTCTTCCTGGTGCCACCACATTTATATTTTTACTCCAAATGGTGCCACCACATTTATGTTTTCACTCTTCTTGGTGTCAACACATAGATCTCTTCACTTCTATTGGTGCCACCACATTTATATTTTCACTCCTCTTTGTGCCACCACATTTATATTTTCACTCCAAATGGTGCCACCACATTTATATTTTCACTCCAAATAGTGCCACCACATTTATATTTTCACTCCAAATAGTGCCACCACGTTTATATTTTCACTCCAAATAGTGCCACCACGTTTATATTTTTACTCCAAATAGTGCCACCACGTTTATATTTTCACTCCAAATAGTGCCACCACATTTATATTTTCACTCCAAATAGTGCCACCAAGTTTATATTTTCACTCCAAATAGTGCCACCACATTTATATTTTCACTCCAAATAGTGCCACCACATTTATATTTTCACTCCAAATAGTCCCACCACGTTTATATTTTCACTCCAAATAGTGCCACCACATTTATATTTTCACTCCAAATAGTGCCACCAAGTTTATATTTTCACTCCAAATAGTGCCACCACGTTTATATTTTCACTCCAAATAGTGCCACCACATTTATATTTTCACTGCAAATAGTGCCACCACATTTATATTTTCACTCCAAATAGTGCCACCACGTTTATATTTTCACTCCAAATGGTGCCACCACGTTTATATTTTCACTCCAAATGGTGCCACCACATATATTTTCACTCCAAATAATGCCACCACGTTTATATTTTCACTCCAAATAGTGCCACGACATTTATATTTTCACTCCAAATAGTGCCACCACATTTATATTTTCACTCCAAATAGTGCCACCACGTTTATATTTTCACTCCAAATGGTGCCACCACGTTTATATTTTCACTCCAAATGGTGCCACCACATATATTTTCACTCCAAAGGGTACCACCAGATTTATATTTTCACTCTTCTTGGTGCCACCACATTTATATTCTCACTCCTCTTGGTGCCACCACATTTATGTTTTCACTCCTTGGTGCCACCACATTTATATTTTCACTCCTCTGGTGCCACCACATTTATATTTTCACTCCTCTTGGTGCCACCACATTTATATTTTCACTCCTCTTGGTGCCACCACATTTATATTTTCACTCTTCCTGGTGCCACCACATTTATATTTTTACTCCAAATGGTGCCACCACATTTATGTTTTCACTCTTCTTGGTGTCAACACATAGATCTCTTCACTTCTATTGGTGCCACCACATTTATATTTTCACTCCTCTTTGTGCCACCACATTTATATTTTCACTCCAAATGGTGCCACCACATTTATATTTTCACTCCAAATGGTGCCACCACATTTATGTTTTCACTCTTCTTGGTGTCACCACATAGATCTCTTCACTTCTATTGGTGCCACCACATTTATATTTTCACTTGTATTGGTGCCACCACATTTATATTTTCACTCCTCTTTGTGCCACCACATTTATATTTTCACTCTTGGTGCCACCACATTTATATTTTCACTCCAAATGGTGCCACCACATTTACATTTTCACTCTTGGTGCCACCACATTTATATTCTCACTCCTCTTGGTGCCACCACATTTATGTTTTCACTCCTTGGTGCCACCACATTTATATTTTCACTCCTCTTGGTGCCACCACATTTATATTTTCACTCTTCCTGGTGCCACCACATTTATATTTTTACTCCAAATGGTGCCACCACATTTATGTTTTCACTCTTCTTGGTGTCAACACATAGATCTCTTCACTTCTATTGGTGCCACCACATTTATATTTTCACTCCTCTTTGTGCCACCACATTTATATTTTCACTCCAAATGGTGCCACCACATTTATATTTTCACTCCAAATGGTGCCACCACATTTATGTTTTCACTCTTCTTGGTGTCACCACATAGATCTCTTCACTTCTATTGGTGCCACCACATTTATATTTTCACTTGTATTGGTGCCACCACATTTATATTTTCACTCCTCTTTGTGCCACCACATTTATATTTTCACTCTTGGTGCCACCACATTTATATTTTCACTCCAAATGGTGCCACCACATTTACATTTTCACTCTTGGTGCCACCACATTTATATTTTTACTCTTGGTGCCACCACATTTATATTTTCACTCCAAATGGTGCCACCACATTTATATTTTCACTCCAAATGGTGCCACCATATTTATGTTTTCACTCCAATTGGTGCCACCACATTTATGTTTTCACTCCAAATGGTGCCACCACATCGATCTCTTCACTTCTATTGGTGCCACCACATTTTCTGGCAAGATATGGAAATCACTCCAAACTTGGCTGCTTGTCTGATGCTCTTGTTTCTCTTTGCAGGTCAGCAGTTGTCGAGGTGCACACTATGTGGGATACGGACTTCGTGGTTGGTGACTCGGGATTTGACAAAGGCCGAAAGTCGAGGCCTAGCACCTTGGTGCCCCTCGATATTGCGTTTGGGTACAGGACACCGTATCACGTGCCTATGGCACTCAGACGAAAACAAAATGTTTTGGTGATTTAGCAATAATTATTCAGTCGTAAGGAGGTAAACACTAAAATGTGGTGGCAACTTTTTCCATTTCCTGCTGCTGACACAGACCTCACCTGGTAATGGATGCAGGTGCGAAGGACCGGATATTTGTGAAGGTGTTTTGCCACCAAGTGGACAAGACCTCGATCCAAATACAGAGACTGCATTTAAACCCAGGGGCTTTGGAGGACCACATTATCAACAAGGCAAGTCCTTTCGATGGGATTGACATGAACTTATGGCTGATATCTTCAACAGGGATGATTTATTTCAATTACCAAAACTTTGTGATTGACTTCACAAAGACCAGTTTCTTATGATTGTTCTACATGTTAAGGAAACAAAATGTTTTTCTAAAAAATAAAAAATAAAATATATCTTTATCTCTATCTATCAATCTACTAACATATATATATATATATATATATATATATATATATATATATATATATATATATATATATATATATATATATATATATATATATATATATATATATATATATTCGAGTTAAACTCGATGCCATCCTTGTTCATGGAACATATTTTCGAAGTTTCATGGTTTTGTGTATTTTGATATCACCAGGGCCAATCAGTCTCAAACAATACCCCGGCCATAGCTGATCACATGAACCATGAAGGCACTGTGACGTCATGTATAATTACCTCCACCACCGAAGGCGGATGGAGGTTGTTTTAACCCCTGTCTGTCTGTGAACGAGATATCTCAAAAAGTTCGTGACGGATTCGGTGGACCATTCGGTGGACCATTTGGGTGTGTGAAAAGGTCGAAATGATTAGATTTTGGTGAAGATCTGAATCCGGATCCGTATATGAGGATTTTTTTTCATTTTTATAAGTTGTTTGTTCTGCATTGAGAAATTGGGACTTGTGAATAGTGGATGGATGATGAGAAAACTTCAGCCTGGCGGTTCAACCTGGCGGAGGTATGCACTCTACCAAGTGCAGTTTTAGTGAAACAATGTATTTTGTTTTCTGTGGAGCAGTTGATTGATGCAAAAATGGTTTGGTTTGATTAATATCTTTTAAAAAAATCTGTTCCTTAACATACATAATGATATCTGCTCCAAATCAGGTCCCTGCACCATTTTAATTTGGAAGTAGAAAGTTTGAAATTAATCTTGATTTTGTTCAGGGTCTGTGGCACCTTGGAGGAACTGCCTCCTGACCGATGATAAGTGGCATGTTTTCTATAGTTTGGGTGAAATTGTCTCAAGTCCTCCACGATAACAGTGATGGTCAGGGTTCCATCCTTCCTGCTTGTTTCGCTCTGGAAACTTTAGGCAATGACTTCAGATCTCAGAGGACCTCACTTTCCCAAAGGTTTTTCACTTGTGAATGAAGTTCCCTGATAATTCATGTTTGCATTGTTGTACTCCTCGACGATCCCAGGAGAACCAGACATGGAATTGTGTCTGTGCAGAATCCAAGGTGTTGCAGGTGAGGAATGTGAATATAGACCATATCGAGGCGAAAAAGACCCATCACACCGAAGACTATGATAGTGCATACACGGTTCTACGACGTGGGTTTCCATTCAAGGTAGAACTCAGACTGAGCCGCCCATTCGAACCATCTGCAGATCGCCTGCAAATGGAACTTTTTATCGGTAAGTCAATATTTATGCTTACCTGTCGAACGCTGCGTTCTTCTGACATCACTCTTGTCCTTTTTCGATTTTGTTCCATCCTTTTGTGTCCTGTTCTGTGTATTAGACTCTTGAATATGTTTTGTTGTGTTTGAGGTGGCAGTTGTAAGACCCTTTGTTCTGATTACATTGTGTCCACCCACATGAACCTTCACCTTGTTTGTCCCCATGATAGTTGTCACTAAACCAAGTCTTGAAAACGTTTAGATATGAACTACAGACAAGCTGATGGACAATTTCTAAACATGCACACGTGAGTACAAGAATAACAGGATGCACGAAGAACGGTTGTTGGTGTGTTTATGGACGTTTAGGGTCGAGGCCGAGTTTTGAGCGTGGCACGTACATTCCCATACCACTGGTGGACGAGCTGCAGACACGGGAAACTCTCTTGTGGAGGACAACTGTTTTAAAGTCGGAGGGAAGCGTTCTCACGCTCCTTGTGCACACGTCACCAAAATCCATTGTGGGTAAATACCAGGTGTGCGTGGCTACGCTGTGCCACGGTTACCTGTTCCGCACGGCGCGCCATCTTGCACCAAATGTCTACTTCATCTTCAACCCTTGGTGTCCAGGTGAGAAGAGAGTGGTTTGGAGGGGAATTCCTTCAAGTTTTTTGCTAAGTGATGGTATTGTTTTTGTTGGACAAGGTGAAACTGTTCGGAGTAAGTTGGGGTTTTAAGAAGATTGTACTACTGATCACATTAACGATTAAGGCACTGCTCACATCATGTATAAATACCTCCGCCACCGAAGGTGGATCGAGGTTGTTTTCACTCTTGTCTATTTGTCTCCGTCTGTCTGTGAACAGGACATCTCAAAAAGTTAGGGACGGATTCGGACGAAATTTGGCGCACCAGTTGGGTGTGTGTAAAGGACAAGATGATTCTCGTTTTTTGTGAAGATCTGGATCTGGATATGAAAGTTTAAGCGATTCGTCACCATTGAGTGACGGGGCTAAAAACGATACGTAGCGCGATATCTGAAAAGGTTGTGGACGGATTCGGATGAAACGATATTTCAAAAGGTTATGGACGGTCAAGGTTTGTGGAAGAGCGAGAACACTGAATGGATCAGGATGCAACAGAACATCAGAACAGGAGACCGGGGGGGGGGGGTTACCAAAAACAAGGGGAAGGGATAAAATAGAGGGATTCTTGGAGAAATAAGGAAAGAAGTGTCGGGGGGACGCACGGGGTTAACAAGATGGATACAGAAGCAAACTGTCAGGACGGAAAAATGGAAACTTGGGAGGAGGTCGGCATGGAGGTGGACTGCTAGGTGTGGGGGAGGGCTTACCGAGGGTAGAAAAGATCATTGTTTTGAATGGGGGATGATCTGAGATGGTGGTGAACAGCTGTCTTGATACCTGAAGGGAAGAATGAGATTGAAGGGAATGTGCAAGTCGATTTCACAGGTGGGGAAAAAAGAGGAACAAATGAGTGGAGGTGAGCAGTCATTCTGAATTTTTGGAGTTTCACCAGAAAGGGGTTAATGGTGGATCACATGCACCATGCAGAAACTTGGGTGGGGTGGGGGACAAAGCAGAGAGAGAGAGAGAGAGAGAGAGAGAGAGAGAGAGAGAGAGAGAGAGAGAGAGAGAGAGAGAGAGAGAGATAGAAAGAGAGAGAGAGAGAGAGAGAGCAGAGGGTGAAAGACCAGAAAGGAGGCAATATAAGACAGAGAGACCAGACACCTGTCAGTGATGGTGAAGTGATAGGCCCATAGATGCTGCCTCAACGCAGGTGATTCTAATGATCTTGAAGGCCTTGGTTTCCACAGCATCAAGCCGAGCAACATGTGAGTGAGGCAGGGGAGCTTGTAGTCCAGAGGGGAGAGCAGTACTCCACCAATCTGTAGATGAAGGCTTTGTAGGTGGATAGGAGTTCAGGTGTGCAAAAGAGGACTTTGTATGACGGAGGATGCCTCAGTCGGTGGCTGGATTTGGAGGCGAACTTTGAATTGTGGTTTTGCCAAAGAAAGATCATGGCTGATCGTGAGACTCATTCAAACTCATGAGTTTGAATGACTGAGTTTCCTCAAGAGGAAAGATAAGAAAGTGGATAAGAGGGTTTGCCAGATGGTCCTTTTGAAAAGTGAGAGTGTGAGATTTGTCAGGATTGAAAGACGTATTCCAAGTAATTGACCAGCTTGTGATTTTTGTCAAGGTCTGAAGAGTGGGTAGAGGCTGCTGCCTGCCCATGAAGGATGAACGATGTTGATCAGAGGGTGGAGCAAAGAAAAAAGGAGGATTTTCCAGAGTCAGAGATCATTCATGAAGATCAGGAAAAGGGCTGGGCCGAGAACACTGTCTTGAGGCACTCCGGCTTTGACAGGGAGGGGAGATTAATGGATTCCGTTGAGAGTCACATGTTGTCGACGAGAGTAGAGGAAGTCAGGAAGCTTTGTGATGAGTTGGCCTTGGATTTCATAGACAGAGAGTTTGGAGAGTAAGGCAGGATGCCAGACTGTATTGAAGGCTTGCGATATGTTCATCATGTCTGACATTGAGGGCCTCCATCCATTGTTGGGAGAGTCGAAGCAGCATGTCCAATGTGGAGTGACGTGGTCTGAAACCAAATTGGTAATCTGAGATGTGGTTGTTGGAGAAAAGGATTTCATATTAACTGCGATCACGGATTCCATGACGTTGCTGATGATTGGAAATAAGCTGATCGGTGTGTAGTTGAGGAGATCAGTTTTTGCACCTTTTTATGTAGTGCAGTGATGTGGGCAGATTTCCAAGTAGAAGGAAGATGACCTAGCACAAATGACAGGGTGAAAAGAACAGAGAGAGAGAATGTGCAAGATCTTCAGAGCAGGATTTTAGGACACGTGAGCTGATGCCGTCTGGTTGCGTTACAGAATCAGAGTCGAGGGTTGCCCAAAAATGATCCACCTTCACAGGGGCAAAAGACACATATTCCAGGGACAGTTGGGTATGAGAGGGTAGGGTGGGTACAGAGAGCGAGGTGTTGGGGGCACAAGATTTGGTAGCAAACATGGAATTGAGGTATTCAACCTTCTCACAAGCGGAATCTGTGTGGTGCTATTTTGAAGAGAGGAAAGGGATGTAAGGGGAGCACACTCCAGAGACAGACTTAACAAGGTGTCACCATGTATTAGAGGAGGGAGACCAGTTTGAAAGTTCATTTTTGAGGTTGGACAGATGTTTTCTGGTGCTCCCAAGAGTGGACCCACGTTTTTAGGGAACTTTTTTTGGAATGAGCTGAGATTGCCTACAGTCGGATTTGCCTTCCAGGAAGAGAAGACAAATCGTTTCAGAGCAACTGACTCACCACAGGATTCAGTGTACCATGGTCCAGAAGAAAAGTCGGATAATTGAAGAGAGAGAGAGAGAGAGAGAGAGAGAGAGAGAGAGAGAGAGAGAGAGAGAGAGAGAGAGAGAGAGAGAGATAGAGATAGAGATAGAGATAGAGATAGAGATAGAGATAGAGATAGAGATAGAGATAGAGATAGAGATAGAGATAGAGATAGAGATAGAGATAGAGATAGAGATAGAGATAGATATATGGAAGAATTCCCAGACTAAGTTAACATCAGGGGCAGTAAATATGGGAGACCAGTCCTGAAGAGGGATGACTCCTTTCAGTCCCAGCCAATCTTCCTGAGTGAACTGCCAGACTCACTGGAGCTGAGTCAGCTCTCTGTGAATATCCAGAGAAATAAACTTGTACGAGAAAGATTGGTGAACCCAGTTATCTTGTTTCACAAAAATTGGTCATGTCCTTTTAACCTGCACCATGAACATTGGTTAACTTCATTTAACTTGAACCACCAACATTGGTTAACATCATTTAACTTGTACCACCAACATTGGTGATCCCAGTTTAACTTGTACAACCAACATTGGTGAACCCAGTTTAACTTGTAGCACCAACATTGGTGAACCCAGTTTAACTTGGACCACTAAGATATTTCATTACAGGAACATTTAACAAGCCAACGACAATTTCTACTAAGATTTCCGATAACCTTGGATGAAACAAATCCTTCCTTCAGCACAAAATATGTCAAATCTGACAATGGTCAGTCGATTTATTATGTATGCAAAAATGCTTCCTTTGAACTTACCATTACCCATCCTGTTGGCAACATGTCTGTATCAATTCCACGTCTCACCCCCTCACAATAATATCTTGCTATGGGACTGCCATGCTGTATTACTGTGGCACTAGCATGGAGATGGATGGTAGTTGGTCCACATGGTAGAGATAGATGGTAGTTGGTGGAGATGGATGGTGGTTGGCACACACGGTGGAGATGGATGGTAGGTGGTACAGACGGTGGAGATGGATGGTAGTTGGTACACACGGTGGAGACGGATGTTAGTCGGTACACACAATGGGCATGATGAGGAGAGAGACGATAATGATGAAAGTTGATAAGTTATAATGAGTTGGTGCATATTGGGTGTGGCCACAGATGACTTGGTGTACATGGAGAACGAGGCACAACGGCGTGAGTACGTACTGCAAGATGTGGGCCACATCTACTATGGTTCAGCAGACGATATCATGCAGAGGTCCTGGAATTTCGGGCAGGTTCGCACAAAGATATGAATGTGTGTTTATATAGCACTGCAAGCATGTCTACCGAGGACAGACCAGACATCCATCATTCCTGCCGCATACAAGTTCCACCAACTATCCACGAAAGGACATTTTCTGGGACAAAACTTCATCTTCCAAAGACTAACCTTCATTTGCCTGTGTCCATATCTTTAATCACGGATGACACCCACCTTTAATCATTGCCTGTTTCACCTGTTGCAGTTTGACTTTGGCATTCTGGATGCCTGCATCCTACTGCTGGATCAAGGAAAGCTTCCTCTGCAAGGCAGGGATAGTCCAGTGACGATATCTCGAGTCGTCTCCGCATTGGTAAGTCAAACTCTTGAACTGCGGTACAATTCCCATCTACCTTCATCAGCTCTTTCATTCCACAATCTCTCTCCGATCCCTCTCTGAGTTTAGATCATACACCTTCTTCTCGGAACTCCCTCCTTGCGAAACTCCCAAAATCCAGACTCACTGCATCTCACCTCCTCTCTTCCTCTTTTCTCAAACTTGTGGAACTACCTTTCCTCAGTCTGTTCCTCCAGGGCTGCAAGTCGGGAGACCACCGCCTCCTTAGGTCATCCTCTATCCTTACTCGTGACGGTTTTCTATCCATGAAAGCCTCCCCTCACCATCCTGATTCCTTCCCTCTCTTCTTTCCGTTTTTTTATGCAAAAAGGTGTCAGGTGTGGTCATCATTATGCAGAACATCATTTTGTTTCAGAGTTTGGGTTAATGGATTGATAAAATATCAGATGCCTATCCCTACCAAGTATTGTGTACCAAATTAGGTGAGATGGGTGTGATGGGTCAAATGACCTTTTGCCTTGTCTTTTGATATTTATGTATTGTTTGTTAATGTTCAAGTCTTTGTTTTTGGAAAATCCTTGTGAATGCTTCCTGATATCCTTCATCTCACGTGGTCGAAGAACATTTCATTTCATCGATAATGAACCAATTTAATTGGCAATATGGTTCAAAGATGCCTCGCATTTGTGATTCCTTCCTTCTTGTCATTTTAATGTTGTTGACGATGGGATTGGGGGAGGGGGGGCATTAAAATGAGCTACTTGATCCAACCGATCATCCGTCTGATTATCCGTCCATTTTGCATATGGCCATTTTGAAGACCTTTGAACATTTAGCTTTCTCATTGCAGATGCCTATTCCTCATGACATGATCTCAGCCTCATGAGATCAAGGCCGTGATTGGCTGAATTCTGTTGACGTGACAACGATTTCGGTAACTTGACTTGTGTACGCGATATTTCAAAAGCCGTTCAAGGTTGAGCTTTCGTATGACACAAATCTATTCCTCATACCACCGAAAATGCGGGGGGGACGTAGAGTATCAGCTCCTCTTTACCCTCGCCGAAGGAGAGGGAATTGCGTTTGGGTCCATTTGTCTATTTGTTTGTTTGTTTGTTTGTTTCTTGAAAAATGGAAGATTTTTCAAGTATATTGGTCACTCCATTTTGTTATTCTGTCTGTTTGTTGGGTAGTCGATCTAGTCTACCCTTATTATCAGTATTTCCGTCGATATGTTTATCTGTCTGTCTGTCTGTCTGTATGTCTGTTCGGTCCAGTGCTCCGTTAATACAATGGCGATTTCGATGAAACTTGGTTGGTAGGTTCATACCATGACCTAGTTGTGTGCAAATGAGAACCGTTGCTATGGACCAATCCATTGCCTAGCAACGGACCTTTGAAATTTTCAAAAAACATCTCAAAAATTATTTTTTCGAAAATCAAAAATCGGGCCACGAGCGACTGTGGGCAGTACATTCAGCCATATTGTCAAAAATTTCCAGCCGGATCTTATGAAAACTGTCGGAGAAGATAGACTTTGAATGAACCCTGGTCGAAAACAAAAAAAAACGAAGTTCGTTATATCTCAGAGACTATGAGTCAGGTTTACATGAAACTGGTATGGTAGGTTCATGGTATGTCCTAGTTATGTGTGAGAAAGAACCGTTGCTATGGACGCTTTTGTTGGCTAGTAACAGCTGAAAAACGACTAAATTCGACTTGATCGACAACCCATGTCCACCTACCGGCTTGTCTGTCTGTTTATCAATCGCCTCGAGATCACAATTTCAAACCGATCTTCACGAAATTTCACCACATGGTAGAGTTTGTCATAATGGTCCTTCACCACGTATTATACATAGTGACAAGCTGGAAGCCTATTGTTTTTGTGGTCAATAGGTCAAAAGGTCAAATGTCAAGGTTACATAAATCGTCAATAATTATAAACCAATTCACTTGATATCTATGTAATTCATACTGAAAGGCATGGGTGGATGGTCATAAAGGTGAAGTATTGGTCGACCCCTGTGAGTATGTCTATTAATTACTTATTATTGGACCGTGACTACGTCTATTAATTACAGACAATTGGAACACACCTTTTAGACATACAGAGTGATAGAGCCCTTATACCTTTTGGACCCCTTTAGACCATTTGAAGCCTTTAAACTCTTTAGACCGTTTCAGACCCTTTATACTTGTTACACCCTATATACTCTTTAAGACGCTTTAAACTGCTCTGTCCCTTTCAAACCTTTATAACCCGAAGATCCATTAGGACCCTAAGACCCTATAGGCCAGATTAATGTCAGGTCAGGCCAGATTAGACCGGTGACTTAGCACAGGTATCATGTAAACCTGTACTAAACTGTTCCATGGTCGGGTTGTCGGTGACTAAACCATCTCCCCCACCAGGTTTTTTGGTGAGGAGGGTGTTTGGATATGGACACCCAGCAGGATTAAAAACAAAACCTGTCAAAGGGTGGAGGAGCTCCTTGTGAGCCAACGCCATCCATATCTAGTGCCCAACTGTGTCTGCGGACGTCGTCCTGCAGTTTGGTGACTTCTTATTAGGAGGTTGGTGGCAGGATTTGCACTCCGGCCACCGTAAAACCCTTCATTCCACAAAACACAAAAACGCAAGGAAATCTGAAAACCCACTCCGTGGGAGTACCTCCTGTGCAGCTTCCCTTCGCAGGGCAGCTCATCGGATGACGGGATTGGGGCAAAGCCTTCGGGACCCCCAATCGCTGATGATAGGAGGGAAACCACGGGGTAACATTCCTGGGTCAGATTGCGGGAGAGTGTGTGGGAGTGGTGCTGAGGTGTCATCCACCAGACGGCAGTCTCCTTGGGTTAACCTGAGGCGGTCCCTTCGGGTGGGTGCCTGGAATGTCCTATCCCAAAGAGACGATGATCAACTGTCTGTTATCATCTGAGCTCAAGCGTTTGGACATCGGTATTGCAGCACTCTCTGAGGTTCGGACACCGGATTGCGGCGAGATCATGGTGGGTGGTTATACCTACTATTGGTCTGGTCGCTCTGATGGTTACGATTCCCAAGGAGTTGCTGGAGCTGTGTCCAACAAACTGACTCCAATGATAATTAAAGTAACACCAGTCAACGAGCGTATTATGAGACTAATGATTCGTCACTCCTTGGGTGTCATTTCCCTGGTCTGTGTATATGCTCCGACTGAGGCCAGTGACTTCACCGTGAAGGACACATTCGACGCCACGCTCGAGTCTGTGGTTGATCACTGCCCCAGGTGAGATACACTTCTAGTCTTGGGGGATTTCAATGCATCGAATGGAACTGATAGGGATGGTTATGAGACATGTGTTGGTCCCCATGGGTCAGGAACTATAAACCAGAATTGCACTAAGTTCCTTGACTTTGCAAGAAGTCATGAACTTAGGGTGGCTGGTTCATGGTGTCAGCACCCACAAGCTCATCGCTGGACTTGGTATTCCAACGCTGGCGGTGTGGCAAAGGAGATTGACCATGTTCTAGTTGATGGTCACTGAAGGATGATCCAAAACTGCAGGGTCTACCGGAGTGCTCAGTTCCTCAATACCGACCACCGGCTTGTTGTAGCAACTCTAAAGCTGCACCTTAAATCCTGGAGAATGGTACTATCCCAGCCTAGGCTGGATGTTGGCAAGCTCAAGGATAAGAGGGCAGCTGAGGAGTTTGCAAAAACGCTGAGTGGAGATTTGGGTGGTCTGGGTGCTTTGGGAGGTCCTGAAGAGTTGTGGAGTGCCTTCAAGACCACCATCCTTGATGTTGCTGGTGGATGTCTTCGAACTCACCGCAGGGCAAAGAAGAATTTTGTCTCTCAAGGGACACTGGATACCATTGACCAGAGTCGCAGGGCCAGGCTGAATGGCAGAGCTGAGCTGTTCAGGGAACTGAGGAGTAAAACTGTACGTGCACTGAGGGTGGATAAGGAGGCCTATGTGCGAGGAATCTGTGAGGGGGTAGAGCATCACCTGTGGGCAAGTGATTCTCGTCCCGCTTACAGGGGAATTCGCGCATTACGTTCATCCAAGCCCATCCATCGGTTTACTGCAGTGAGAGCAGAGGGTGGTAGGCTCTTGACAGAGGAGTCCGAAGTGAAGGCCCGCTGGGCCCGTTACTTTGAGCGGTTGTTACAGGCTGATCCCCCAGCTGTCGAGTTGGACGTCAATGGTGTTACAATCCCTGTTGCTGACCCTCCAATCAACTGTGGTCCACCTTTGCTTGTGGAAACACAGGCTGCGGTGAACCGGTTGAAATGGGTTAAAGCTCCAAGGATCTATGGCATCCATGCTGAACTTCTCAAGGCTGGTGGAATTGCTGCACTCGTGTTGTTGCATGCAGTTTTGTGCTCTGCCTGGAACACAGGCATCATCCCAACTGTCTGAAAGAGGGGCTTTGTTGTCCCTCTCTGGAAAGGGAAGGGTGATCGCCAAGACTGCAACAACTACCGAGGGGTGATGCTGCTCTCAGTGCCGGGCAAGGTCTTTGCTCGGATAATTCTTGATAGGGTTCGCCACCATCTCCTTGAGCACCAGCGTCCAGAGCAGTCAGGCTTTACACCAAAGAGGTCAACGATTGACCGTATCCTTGCTCTTCGGGTCCTCACCGACCGCAGACAAGAGTTTCGGCAGGGGCTGCTTGCAGCTTATGTTGATCTCTGTAAAGCGTTTGATTCAGTGAATTGGGATGTCCTCTGGAGGATTCTTGGTCTTCGTGGGGTTCCACCAAAACTGATTGAACTGATGTTTGAACTCTACTCTGGTACTGAGAGTGCTGTGAGATGTGGTGGTACCATCTCTGACTTATTTCCAGTTGTTACTTGAGTTCGTCAGGGGTGTGTACTGACCACCTCACTTTTCAGCACTTGTATGGACAGGAATCTAAGGAGGATGTCTGAGAGATCAAGCTGCGGTGCATCATTTGGGAATGTCCAGATCTCTGACCTCGATTTCGCAGATGATGCAGTCATCTTTGCAGAGACTTTAGATATCCTTTTGGGGGCCCTCACGGTGCTGAATGAGGAGGCGGAGCCGCTGGGATTATGGGTTTCCTGGGTCAAAACTAAGATCCAGGCTTTCAATGACATCTTGGATGCTGCTGTCCTATATGTGCCTGTTTGTGGTGAGGATGTTGAGATCGTGGAGAGATTCACTTACCTTGGCAGTGATATTCATGTCTCTGCTGGCTGTGAGTCAGAGGTCAACAGACATCTGGGTCGAGCCTGGGGAGTCATGGATTCATTGGATCATGGGGTGTGGTGCTGCCGGTACCTGTGCAGGAGGACGAAATTCCGAGTCTTCAGGTCCTTGGTGCTTCCAGTCTTCCTCTATGGATGCAAGACTTGGACTCTGACAAAGGATCTGAGATGGAGACTTCATTCCTTTGGTACCAGGTCTCTTCGGAGAATCCTTGGCTATCGCTGATTGGACTTTGTGTCCAACGAGTGGTTGCTGAGAGAGAGACTCAAATAAGATTTGTTACCCGCATAGTCCGTGAGTGTCAACTACGGCTGTATGGACATGTGGCTCGTTTTCCTGATGCTGATCCTGCTCATCAGATTCTCTCAGCGAGGGAGCCTTGTGATTGGAGGAGGCCAATGGGCCGACCACGTTCCACATGGTTGCAGCAGTTTGATTGGCATCTCAAGGAGATTGGGATGGGCCAGGCATCTGCCTGGGGGGGGGGGGTGGGTGGCCAGACGGAGGTCTCTGGAGTACCGGTGGAAAGTGGACGCTGCGACGCGCTGCTCCGGCGCATGCTCCCATACTTGACCTGACCTGAGGGTAGCACATGATAGCTTTGTCTTCTTGATCTGAACTTCCTCCAAGTTGATAATGGAAGAGGGATGACATGAAGAAGGATGCGCACATAAAATAATTTATCTACAAATAAATAGATATACCTGAAACTAGTTTGAGATGGAAGGAAATTGGATTCTTCGCATAAATAACATGATGATGATCATCATCATCATCATGATTACAGAGGTGAAGGTCATCCTGAAGATCTTATGATCTGCACAAGTTAACAATGATGAACCTGGTTTACAATGTCATTATCTGTGACATGTTTGGCTTCATATCGACCATTATCGTGATATATTCAATGTCTGAAAATGCCTTGTTACAGGTCAATTCGAAAGATGACAACGGAGTGCTGGAGGGAAACTGGTCTGGGATTTATGGCTTAGGAACACCCCCCGAGGCCTGGAATGGCAGCACCGCAATTCTCCTGGACTACAGAGCCACACGCAGCCCTGTCTGCTATGGCCAATGCTGGGTCTTTTCTGGTGTTGCTACTACAGGTGAGTCATACCCGGCAGTACCTGTAAGCTAAATCATTGTTCGAGTACAACAGAACGACTCGGAGTAAACCAGGACCGATATTTGCATCCAAACCCAATCTCTCGTGGCGTACAGTTGCAGCCTTTCTCGGAATGTCTGTCTCACTCCCTGATCCCACCAAGGATGTTTTTTTGGTTTTCCAGTTCTGCGCTCCTTGGGAATTCCCAGTCGCCCTGTCACAAACTTCGAGTCTGCTCACGATGCTGACGCCAGCCTGTCATTCGATATCTTTGTCGATGAAAACATGAAGATTTTGAAGGACCGCATGAAGGATTCAAAATGGTAGGATTTAAAGATTTTTTTTCACATTTGTTGCTGTTTTCAGTCTTCTATGTATATTGCAAGATGTGTGTCTTTGCTTTGGGAGCATTTCCATCATGTGTGTCGGGATGATCAATTTCACTTCCCAAGATGGTTATGTTGAGGCCTCCATTGCATGTTCATGGTTTAACATTCCCATGTCCTCACTGCTGATGAATTGAGGCCCGTGTACACCGCCACTGTTCGTCATGAAATTGTCTTCTACAAAATAACCCGAAATACTAAAAACGTGACTACAGAGGCAACCTTGCTTTGTGACCTTTTGCAGGAATTACCACAGCTGGGCAGAGGGCTGGATGGCACGACCAGACTTACCACTTGGCAATGGTGGTTGGCAAGTGGTAGACCCCACACCACAGGAGACTAGTGAAGGTGGATTGTGCCTATCGCAGTTGATTGCATAACCTGTGGCCATAAGTCAGTACTATCATCAGGAGAGCTGTGTCGTTGTCTCCACTGAGGGGCACTGCACCCTCAAATGCACTATCCCTGTGTGTACATCTCCACAGCAGTCATTTACAACAACTAATTGCCAATTATTTGGGAAGTAATTCAAGGGAATGTATCTGCTACATGAGTTCCACAAGAAACAATATTATTATTATTATTATTTTAACTTTATGTATTTTTCACCTGATCATGGATCATCACCCTCAGAGTGACCACCTGTACGGTTTGCCTCACACTTGACCGCAATTACCTGTGCAGGAGTGTTTCGCTGTGGTCCAGCACCTGTGAATGCAGTCAGAGATGGTGTCGTTTACTTGAAGTACGACATCAAGTTTGTTTTTGCGGAGGTAAGCCACTGTGTCGGTAAGCGACCTGTTCACACGTGCTGTGTGCATTTGCTGTCATAACTGGAATCACAGGCATTCACAAATCAATGCAATATGTCCCTCCAGACCCGGTCAAACATTGTATATAAAGTTCTCCACGTAAGATCCTGATGCATTCACGTGAACCGGTCATTAGTTGCAAAATCGAAGATTTTTCCAGTGTGTTGGTTAGTTGATTTTGTTAGTCTGTCTGTTTGGCTGTCTGTTTGTTTATCGCAGACGCTCACAAATTAAAATCGATCTTCACGAAACTTTACCAAGTTGTAGTGGTAGTCTCATCGGAGAAGCCTATTATATTGATTTTGAGGTTAAATGTCATCTTGAGGTCGAATTTCTAAAATCGTCATTTTTCATCCGATTGACTTGCAATTCCCACGTTGCATCACTGAACTGGGAAACCAACTATTTTTACATCAAAAGGTCAAAGGTCAACTCAAGGTCAAACTTCGAAAATCGTCATTTTTCATCCCATTGACTTGAAATTCCCACGTTGCATCACTGAATTGGGAAACCAACTATTTTTTACATCAAAAGGTCAAAGGTCAACTCAAGGTCAAACTTCGAAAATCATCATTTATTTATCTGAAAAATAGTCAATTTTCATCCGATTGACTTGAAATTCCCACGTTGCATCACTGAATTGGGAAACCAACTATTTTGACATCAAAAGCTCAAAGGTCAACTCAAGGTCAAACTTCGAAAATCATCAATTTCAATCTGAAAAATAGTCAATTTTCATCCGATTGACTTGAAAATGAAACAGCAACTTCATCGTGCATCACTGAATTGGGAAAGCAACTATTTTTGAGGTCATAGGGTCAAAGGTCAACTCAAGGTCAAACCTCTAAAATCATCAATTTCAATCTGAAAAATAATCAATTTTCATCCGATTGACCTCAGCTTTGATTAAGATTGTCAATTTTAATCTTGATGAAATTGACCATTTGACGTATCCATGGCAACCTTTTGAGAGGGGTAGGGGTGGATTTTGCAAGTATCGTGCTCTGCACGACGTCTTTTTCTTGTTTGTTTGTTTGCCTGCCTGTGTGCAAGATATCTCAAAAGGTTGTGGACAGATTCGGATGAAATTTGGTGGCAGGTTGGGTGTGTGACAAGGACCAACTGATTAGATTTTGGTAAAGATCTGGATCAAGATCTGACTACTCGAATTTTTAAAGTGATTCTTCACCATTGAGAGATAGGGCCAAAAACGATATATAGCACGATATCTCAAAAGGTTTTGGACAGATTGAGACGAAACTTGGTGGACACATTCAGTTTGTGACAAGGACGAATTGATTCAATTTTGGTGAAGATCTGAATGTGGAACTGATAATTTTTTTCAGATGAAACTTTGTGGAGCAGTTGGATGTGTGACCACAGCAAATTGGATATACAGCATGATATTTAAAAAATGTATTGGGCTCAATATGTTCTCGTGGATCATCCATTGTGTGGCGGAGGTGTGCGTTCTATCAAGTGCCCTTCTTGTTAAGACTTTGTTCACTTTTGAAAACAACAATGTTCACATTTAATACATCAATAGGAGTCTCATATTTCAAATTCCAAATATTTCAATTTCTATCATAATAAGAGGAAACTTGCAAAAACGAACATGGAATAAAAATTCTCTCTGATTGACAATATGCATATCCACAATTAACATCCAAATTGAACTTTGCTAATGGCAGGTTGCTCAAACATTTACATCAGTCATCACTCAATTTGTTCTTCATCACTCAAATCCTCGATATCCCCGTTCACCAAGGAAAGTTGAGTGGTTGTTCTTGAGCAATTTTCACAATTAAGGCACGAAACAAATATCGGTCCAAAAAAGACCCGACATCTACTAAAAACATCGACCAGATGCCGATTTTGATAGTTTGCAGGAACAACTCACTCCCTCCGAAATAGATTTTGGGGCTGGATATTTGATCATTCAGATTCTGTTGAAGTCATCCTCATCCACGACTCACCAACGTCCACTTGGTGAAGTCGCATGATTCATCGGAGAGTGAATGACGATGAATATAAGCCTGAAACGTGTTTCAAAGAGCATGCTGGTGAACTTGCATCTTTTGGACATGCATGGAAGTGTTCGCTCGTTTGGTGAAAATATGAGGACGTTTTGAACGGACATATACAGAACAGACAAATTTCTCCGATGTAGTCTTGATGCGTTCGCTCAAGTTGTACGATGTAGATCCCAGCTCAGTGAAGGCTGTCTGATATGCTGAGTATTTGAATAACATCGTGAATGGATGCCGTTTTCCTCATGCTTTGAAAGCACTGGTGGAATCCCATCTGGTAAAAAATTTGCAGCCCGATCAGGCTATCGCTGACCCTGTCACCAAGACGACTACGGATTTGTCCGATATCAATTACTCTGGATGTATTTTTTTTTAATTCCCAGTGGAGAACAAAAGCTTCGACTGAATGTTTTTCGACAAACTTTTAGCTTTGATGGCTACATCAGTATTAGGTCTGTGAATGATGATGCTATCATGGTCGGAACTTGCATGACGTGTGTGCAGCAAGAGGCACGTATCCGCCTCTGACTAAAAGAGGATGAATCAGGACTACTTGACTTGGATATGCTCCATGAATCTACCTGTCTGTGTATCAAGTAACCGGGTTTACTTTCTTAGACTTTGTCAGAAATTGAGTGAACAGCAACAAACAATTGTGGTCGTATCGTATTTCTGCTGCCAAACAATCTGTCCCACTGCAGTGCAAGAGCACATGCTCGGCTGTTTTTGATCCATTGTATTTCCATATTTGGCTTTGAAGGAGGCAGCTTCCAACAAATGCCCTGGAAACGTGATTTCATACAAACAATGAAACTGCAAGACTATCATGAATCATATCCGACATGAGTAAACCCGACAGCGAAGGACAGCATTCCTGGTATTGGCTTAATGGTTAGGGTGGTGGGATTGGGATCCCAGGATCCTGAGTTCAAATCCCGTTCAGCTGTTGAATTAATACCAGGTGGGGTTGACTCTACCTGTCATCCTTCCGAGGTCGGAAAAATGAGTACCAGTTTGCTGGTATCCTGTGTCGGAGTGGCGACCCATCCAGAATTGTGCCCAATAGCCAAGGAGACTGCTTAGGCAGCAGCAATGCTCTGCACAGAGTATGGTCCTGATGGATGGATGGAAGGACAGGCAGAAACACCTAGTTTAACCTAAGATGGACTTCATCTGATCAATATCTTACAAAACAGGTCATGATGAGTATCGAGGGTACACACCAGCACTGATGGTTTGTGCTTGGAGGAGTGCATCTATCAGGTGTGTCCCTTGTGATATTTTCTTCACATTTCTCTCCTTTCCACAAATGATGCAAATCTTCAGCAGGACCTTCGTCGCTGATGATGGAGCTAGGGGGATATTTGACTGCAAGCGTGTTCTGGAGGCATTAAGAGATTCGGATTGTGATTCTGTTTGTGTCATCAGCACATTTCCAACAGCAGGATGAGTACAGCACCTTTTTCATGAGCTTGCAGACGCTTTTTGTCAGTAAATCTTTGATAACACAGTGGGTGAAACCGTATGCTGTTGAGTCTATTCAGAGATGCCGGAATATTTTGTGAGTTCGTTCGATACAGAGACTTCATGGCCATTCACCATCCAAATTCTTCAATTTCCGGGCACATTCCACAAAAGTCCTCCAGCTCTTTGACATGAAGGGCAAAACTTTCTCACAAATTGTGGTTTTTATAACAGTAACCTTCCACTGTAATCAATCTCTGTTATTATCACTGTACACTAGCATGACAGTAATCTGGGAGTGATGCTCATGTCCTGATTGGCTGTGATGAAGATTCGCTCCGTGCAGGCAGTTATCTGCCGCTGCCAAGCTGAGTGCATGAAAAAAAAAATATTGCGTTGCCTTTCCACATCCAGCATATTGTTGCATCAATGCTCCATGGAGAAATGTTGATACAATTCAAGGCATATGACTCGGCATGTTTTCACATGCTCAAAGCTTAGTACCCCTCTGGCGGAACAAGCTTAAACCTCCCATGGACTTGTTGCTGAACTAAATCTGATGGTGCCGTGGTAGGATATTTTTGTGCCAGATCTATAATTTCTGCAGCGCATGAAGAAAATATTGAGAGGTTTTGTGGGAGGTTGGAGGAACTGGTAGAACAGGTGCTTAAATGAGATGTTTCAATTGTAATGGGAGACTTTAATGCAAACTTTGCAGAGGCAGGAGCACCAGGGATTGCAGAAATGAACGGGCTTGGAATCCAAAATGAGCTAATGGGAGTGAAATACTTGAGTTTTACATGGAGAATGATCTTGTGATTGTAAACACTTGTTTCAATCAACCGAAATATGGGAGATCTTCGTGTCAGGGTCAGGCGTGTTACGATATTGTAGTATCGCTCTCTGCACAGCATCAGTGTCAAGTTCTCCCTGCGGGCTGGTGTTGTCCGTGATAAGTCGTTTCATTGTCTTAACTCCAATCTCCGCGTGACAGTTGCTGTGAGGGAAGGCCACTGATGACAAACGGTGGTGCACGCCCCATCTGTGCAGGAATGACCTGGTCTCGGTGGAGGTGAACTCCGGTCCCCCATCCGACGCGAGCTCTTCTGGTGACCCGTACGTCACGAAGGCGCGACGTAAGTGGTTTATGAGTCCGGCGGCACCACCCGTCGACTTTGAGATGATCGGCCAGTTCGAGTATCTGTCCACCGTCACAAGGTAGTGTGCACCCCTGTGTACAAAGAAGTCCGAGCACACTGCCTGAAAGGGGTAAACGACTGGGATAGGTGGAGTTGGTGGCGCTCCAGGCTGTGATGGTTCCATCCGGTGGCAGTGTTCGCAGTTTTTCCGAGTGGCGCTGATGTCGGCCGACATGCCTGGCCAGAATACAGAGGATTTTGCGCGGGCGGTCATCATTGATACACCCTGGTGGGCAGCGTGTAGGGCGCTCAGCACATCGCCGCGGAGTGAGGGTGGTATGACTACTCGGTCCTTGTATAGGATCACTCTATCTGTCGATCTAATGTTCTCGCGGTGCTGGTGATAGTCGCGAATTGTCTCTGGCATCTCGATTTTTGAGTCGGGGATGCCGTTCATTGTCATTCCCTCCAATATGTGCATATCGCCATCGCTGCTGGTGGCTTCCCTGACGCGATCCCATGTTACTGATCGCAATGATTCGAGGCCCGCGGCACACCATGCCAGGTTGTCCTCCTCGACGTCGTCGTCATACTCCGGCTCAGTTTGGCGTAGGAGAGAAAGGACGTCGGTGTGCGTGCTTGGTTGGAGGTGGGTCGCTATGGTGGCATTGTCATCTGGAAGGTTCATGAGTGGAGGTCGCGTGGTGCCGACCGGCCTGCGCGACATGGCATCTGCCGCCTTGTTCTTCATGCCCGGGATATATATGATGCGGAAGCGATAACGCAGGGTCTTCTCCTTGAGGTTCCTGAGGCGGGGGTTGGGTATGTCGTCAAGTGCTCTGTCCGAAAGGAGTTTCAGCAGTGGTTTGTGGTCTACCGCAACGATCAGGTTCTCGCAGCCCAGTACGAAGTAGCGCGCCTTGTCCAAGGCGTCCGCGACTGCGAGAGCCTCACCCTCTATGGGCGCGTAACTGGATTCTGCCGCGTGTGTAAATCTGCTGCCGACCAGGGTTATTTTCCATCCATCAGTGCAGCAGAATGGTCTAACTGGTACGCATCGGCAGTGCTTTTGAAGCAACCAGAATCCGATTCCCTCCTTCGACCAGTCCGTGGCGATGCATGTTGGCTTAGTTTTGTCAAATATGCGGACACCGTGTTCGATTTCTTGTACGATCACGTCTTTCGACTCGCGGAATATGTCCTCTAACTCCATGGACCACTGGAAACGTTCTCCACTTTTCAGGAGCTTCCGGAATGGCTGCATTCGTTCGGCCATACTAAAGGCGTATGCCACCTGGTTGACAAGCCCGAACCACGATCTGACGTCGGTGATGTTACGCGGTTGTGGGAAATCGTGGATTGCTTCCAGGTAGCGGCTGCACGGTCGCACGTCAGTCATGGTGATGGTGAAGCCTGCGAAGTCCACAGTGGGTGCGCTGAAGACAAACTTCTCTGGGTTGAGGATGATTCCATTCCGGCCGCATATATCCAGCCATTGGACCGCCTGGAAGTAGCTCCCCTCAATCGTGTCTGACCATAGTAGCGTGTCATCTACGCACTTGGTCTTGTTACCAATGTCCGCGACAATCTCATCGTATCGTCGTGAGTAACCGTCCCCCGATGCCATATACCCTTGTGGGGCAGATAGGTACCCGTAGCACCCCCATGGATTGATGAAGGTCGTCTTGTGGCAGTCGTCCTCGTGTAGGCGGACGCTATGGTAACCGTTCCATGCGTTGAATACTGTCTTGCGCTTCCCGTTAGGTACGCGTCTCGCCTGGTGGAACGGGGATTGGGTGTGGTGGGTCTCGCGGAACGCATGCTTGTTCAAGGCCTGAAAGTCGACGGTGCGTCGCGGCTTGCCATTCTTTTTCGCGCAAATTACCATGCGGTGACACCATGTCACCGGCGTGCCGACGGGTACTTCCTCCAACACGCCGAGCCGAACGTCCTGGTCGAGGCCTGCTTTTACCTCATCTTGCCAATGTATGGCCACGGAGATGGGAGTGTGGTGGGCAACCGGTGTCGCGTTCTCACTGAGCATAAGACGTAGTGGCGGGCCGGTCATTCTCGGTAGTGGCTGGTGTGGGCACGTGTTGAATGTGCTCTGAGCATACATCCTGAGTAAATGTGACTGTAGTGCCTCTCTGTTGGCCTCGGTCGCTGGCATGGGGAGTGCGGTTGGCTTGGTCGGCGGCTCCGCGCGTCGCGGGCAGTCGCACAATTCTGAGGTCGTCAGATTCACCTCTCCGAGTGTCGGGAATCTGTCCGAGATCATTCCCAGGTCCATGCAGGCCGCGCGGGAGAGGAATATGCGGTCCGAAGAGTCCGTCACGTACGCGATTTGGCGCGTCTCCAATCTCCGAGCGTCGTCACTGTTACCGGCGAATCTGACTACCACGGCTCCAAGGATACAAATTCCTTTGTTGTTTGCGGCCTTCATGGTCATGGATACAGGTATGAGGTCCTCGGTACTCAGGCCCATTTGTTGGACGACTTTAATGCCGATCAGGCAGCTCTGGCTCCCCATGTCTGCCATAGCGGGTAGGGTTACCGCGCGGGTGTGTTTCAGGAGGTTAAAACCCAGCGCTTTGTAATCCTCGCGCTTGTTGGTGAGAGTGAGGTTGACGTATGGCTGCGGGTCGGATATGCGTTTCATCCACTTATCGCACAGATCATCGTACAGGTGGTGAGCGAGGGGAAGCACGCGCATTTCGTCCTCTGTGCTGGCCATGGTGACCGTGCATAGCTCGACGAAGGCTGCCCTCTGCTCGTCGTACATCCCGTCGGTCTCCTTAGATGGGGGTCTTGCCGATCGGCCACCCAGGCACGCCTTGTCGAGGTGATTCTGGCGGTCACACTTCCGGCACTTTTTACCGTATCCGGGGCACTCGGCGCGTCTGGCGCGCCATTGAGGCGTTTTGCCGTGGCCCACCTCGCCGCAGTAGATGCATACTCCTTCGGGCTTGGCCTTCCGTTTTTCCGGCCTGGCTCCTACTCTGGCGCGGACGTCCTGTTGCTTTCCCCACCGATACGAACTACTGATCGCGTCCGTGCTCTGAGTGTCAAGCAGGCGTGATGCCGAGCGTTTTCCAGACTCTTTGGCCTCGATATACTCTATCATGTCCTTTAATGGCATGTCCTGGTTCTTCTCACCGAGTAGGTCAAGTTGTATTGCTTGGTCCGCGATGCCACGGGCAACCACGTTGCGCAATATCTCTTCCGTGAAGTCGTTGATCTGATCGCACCCCGCCTTAGTGCACTTCATTTCATACTTGCACGTGTCCGCCTGCCCCTTGATGCGGGCGTGAAACGACTGGACAGGCTCCTCGTGTCCCTGCCGCATGTTAGACAGGGCCACTCGAGCTACCATCGTATTCTCCGTCCGGACGGCTAGCGCCTTCATGGCGGCGAGGACGTCTTCTTCATTGCTGCCCACGAGGCTCCTACCCGCCGCACGAGTGAGGTCCTTTCTCAGCTCCTCCTCACAGCACTCCAGTAGCTGCGTGACCATGTCGGGTTCGACAAGCTTAGTACCAGTTTTATATTCGCCCCAGCGGGTTATGAAGTACGACCAGGCCTCGCCCGTTCCGGCCAGTGCTATGGAGGGACGCTTGAGTTTCTCCACCTTGGCATTCGAGCTCGCCGCCCTGGGGGCGGCGACGTGCACAGTGGCGTGTATACTCAACATGGCCGCCACCACTGCCGCCTCTGTGTGTGTAGCCATATAGTCACAACCCTCGATTGGGCACTCTGCTTCCACCGGCGCCATAGGAACAGTTATTCTGGAGTAAACGTTCTATTTTCGGTGATGCACACGTGTGTACAGTGTCCTGGGTGCGAAGATTGGGTACAGTACCCGAGAAATCCAAACTCGCTGTCGATGTTCTCGTGGTCCGTTTTCACCCAGTCGTGTCCTCCTCAGCACCGACGATCCTTACTCGACTGCATCAAGTTGTTTGATTATAAATAAGAACAGAGTTCAATTTGTTCGACCACTTTATTAGCGTGGAACGACAATAATCAAACAAGTATTGAACAGGTTGAAACACCCACAACATCCCTGGCTCCGGCTCAGGCTGCGCATGCGCACTGGCACAGGGGACCGTCGATATGTAGAAGTACCGTAAAGTACAATGTTCTCTAGTCAGGACATGGTTGAGCAGGCCAAAAAACATGGCGGCTTCAGACCCCAGCAAAGTTACCTCGGATAGGCCTTAAGCCTCCAAAGAGTGAGGTACCCGAGGATGTGCCTGATAAAGGATATAATTAAATAATGCCGTTAATTATCCTCAAAAGGGGTGTTTTAATTAACCCAAACATCCAATTTTCACTCTTGCACTTCCTTGGAGTTTTCTGTGTGTGCATGCAAAGTTTCAGGCTACTACGTTTCATGGTTTTGGAGTTATGGAGGAGATACACTGACACACACACACACACACACACACACACACACACACACACACACACACACACACACACACACACACACTGCCATTTATTAATATAGGTATCCATGCTCTCGGCTTGTGGAAGAGCGATTAGCTTTCACTTCAATCTTTCCCTTAATCTCGATCTCACGACCCGGTTGCGTTTTCTGCTCGTGTTCTAATATGTTCATTCATCTACAATGTATGTTGGGACTTATCTGCTTCCCTTCACTCTCCCAAGGATACAATGAAGTTTTCTGAAAATTCTGGGAATTCCATGAAACCATGAGTTTGTGTTGTATTTCTCAGATGAATGTCCTGCATACATGATGTTAACCTATGGCCTCGATTGGTGAGGCTTTCTGGTTGTTGATGTCATTCCATTTTAAACCAATACAAATGATGCATCAATTTTGACTACCAAATCAGCGAAGTTTACAAAGTGGGACTTTCTCGGACTGCCTGTGTTTCATGCACGAGATTACAAGGCAGAAACTCAGCTCTTCTTCCATGAACTGGTTTTATGCTCTTCCCTGAGCCTAGAATACAAAAACCCAGCTGCCTGAGCAACAGCCCAGGGATTGACTTTGGAGAAGCTGCTGTTGCTATTTAAATTTGTCTTCCTGCCTAAATCTTCCTCTATGACAAACAGTGTTATCTTCTTGTTGTGGTTGCTGTAGGTAAACAGCGACAAAGTATACTGGCAGCTGGGCGATGATGGGAAGTTCAAAGCCATCTGTGTGGATCGCAACGTGGTTGGCGTTAACATCAGCACCAAGGCCATCGGATCCGATGAAAGAGAAGACATCACACATCAGTACAAGCACACTGAAGGTACCTAACCATAACCCTGATCCAAATCAAATGACTGCTCTTCCACTTGTATTGGAATCCGTCTCAGGTTCACCCAATCTAACATGATATATTATTGCAGTTTATCACATAGAGAATGGAATTGCATTTCCTGGCTCGCTCTCATGTGACAGGATGACACAGAGCACAAAGGCACTCATATCCAACAAAAAAGAGATCATTCTCTTACCTTTGAGTTGTCTTGTCTGGGTTCCACCCCCATCCTGACTGTAAACTGTCAGATTGGGACATTTCAAGCAGAACATTGCATCGTAACATGCACTGTTTCCTCAAATGAACTTTAAGCCCAGTGTTCCATCTGGCAGCATTGCTCATTGGTGAATTTTAAAGATCCGGCGGGAACTTTCATGAAGAAAAGGCAAGTTGTTGCCGTCATCCTGACCAAATTACCAACTACTGCCAAAATTACCTTCAATCGAATATCAGTCCTGACTGGCTGATTCCACAGGATCAGAGGAAGGAGTATGAGGAGTATGAGGCATAGTAGTAGTGGTATGTGTTGTGGGATTCGTGGGAATATCGGGAGTCATTGTTTTCCTGTTTCACTTTGAAGTCAAACTTTGCTTGTATCTCCATAAGTTATTACTCTTTCTGATCTCTGCATGTATGGGGCATCAGGGATAGTTCATTGGTTTTTGTGTTCATGATTGATCTTTCTAGCCATCCCTGATCCATGTCAAATCTGGCTTGATCATCAACTCAAAACTCAAAACTGCATCTTGGTTGAGCTTATTAATTGCTGCTCAGCCAATTCCATCCCTCTGACCACCAAATGCAACACTGAACTGAACAATGTTTTCCCACCAAAGGTTCAGAGAAAGAACGCATCGCCGTGGAGATGGCATGCCGTTATGGCAGCAAGCCGGGTCTGTACGGCAGACTGCTTGAACGGGGAGTCGGAGAGCCCATTACTGAACCGCGTCCGCAGCCAGATGACGTCTCGTTAACAATCGTCGTGCACGGAATCCCAGAAATGGGCCGAGACATCACGGTTGGACTACACGTGGCCAGCGCGAGTGAATCCGCTTGGCGTCACGTGACTCTGCACGTGCGCTGTGACATCATGTACTACACCGGCGTTGTGCACGGCTGTGCACACAAGGAATCTTTCAATGTGGAAGTGCCACCAGAGCAAGGTTGACTTGGCATCTCAAGGCAACATCTCTCTTCCACTTCCACAACAGCATACATCCTAACATCTTCTTCCTTCCACCTTTCTCCACCTTGTCTTGTTATTGATTGTCACCATCACTCACAAATGAGAGCAAACACGATTTTAATTCAATTAGCCGTCACATGCTAAGCGGGTCCGGAGCATGACCTTGACATTTTCTCGACCCGTTCAATCTTGATATCAGGTACATTTTTCAGCAATACCATGTAAAAATGTCAGTTATCTCACACTGAACAAAACTATCCCCTTTCTCGAAACAGGACAACCGCATTCTCCTTCGATTCATTTGTTTCTTCTCTCCTTTCCCCTTTGCGTCAAGTTTTGGTTCATCTGTTGTTGAAGGGCTTCGAGAAACTCCACTCTGTATTTGTACTGTATTTCCACTCATGCACTTATTTTATTCTTGCAAGTACAACCTGTTACTTCGCTGATGGGAATACTAAAGGGTGGATGAGGGGGAGGGAGAACAAGGCAGAGGAGGGAGAAAGGGCAGAGGGAAGAGAGGGAGGGAGTGGAGGGAGAGAGAGGATGGAGGAGAAGGGGAGCCAGGGAAAAGGGAAGAAGAGTGAGAGGGAGCTAGGAGGGGTGAGGAAAGGTGGAGCCAGGAACGGAGAAGAGCGAGGAAGAGTGGGGGGCGATGCCAAAAGAAGATCATATAAAAAGGGGAAACGTGGTGTAAAATAAAATTGCCCATTTTCAATGAGCCAGCCACCACCCGATGCACCACACAACATAGTGGGGCCAACACAGGCAAGTGGCCCCTGAACTTTGTTCAACTTGATCAAATATACAGTATTCAGTGATAGTGCGAATATTGTAGAGTGCTCGCCAAGTACATTATGCACTCGAGGAAGCACTCCAATAAAAAGGTTGATGAGGAACAGCTGGCTTAGCAAGTGACTAGCGATCAACAATCCGTCACATTACACACCTCCCAGAGACACCCAAAATATCAAACTATTTCGGAATTAGACAAATGAACACTATTTTTTTAGCGTCGGAACTGCTGATAAGTTCAAATCTGGAGATTAATTTTTTTTTTATTCAACTCAGGTTCATAGATTCTCAAGTTTATTGCATGTGCGGAAATGAAATAAAGCCATTAATGCTGGTGTATCCAGGTGTTTATAAGCATTGCAATGTATCTAGCGATTCATAGCTATGTTGATTAAGCATTCGATCATAGAAGCGAGGAAAGTGAAAAACAAAACTTTATCGTTAAGAAATCATTGTGGCCTGTTCCAAGTCGAAGCATTGTTGAGGAGTCCCCCCTCCCCAAAAAATGCCGAATTAAGACCCCATCGAAGGGGGAGCGAAGTGTCTGGGGATATGCATGATAAAATAAATAATTGAATAAGGACGTAATTATCTTCAAAATGTGTGTTTTAATTAACTCAAACATCCAATTTTCATCCTCACACTTCCTTGGAGTTCCATTGGTATCCATGCAAAGTTTCAGGCTCCTCGGTTTCATGGTTTTGGAGTTATGGAGGAGACACACTGACACGCTGACACACTGACATTTATTAATATGGATAAATATATACATTTCGCATTTCTGTTCTCATGTTTATTCCTCAAAACATGCCTGATGCTAATAGTGATGTGGAGGAACAATGCACAGCATTAAAAATGAGGTCATTTCAAACATGAAAACAAAAGAAAAGACAAATAAAAATGGACATAGTTGAGAAAATACAGTATTTCATTGTATCATTTGAAAAGATATTGGAAGTTTATGCTGGATCACAAACAAATTGCACTTATCCTTTGGAGGTTGGCTGCAGCCACCATATCAGCCCTCGGTAGTGAGCCTTCAGCAGAAGATAAGAAGAAATATTGGATAATTCAAGTAAAATATCAAAGGATTTAGGAATTAAACCTTTCCCTTTTGCCAAGTATGTTCATCTTTACAACAACAATCACGACTGTTCAGGCCACCGAACCCAGCTGACTGAGGATGCTTTTGGTAACCTGTCCATCAACACCTCTCACTCGGTCTTACCTGGATTCCAACTTTCCTCTTTATCGTTCCTCTCACAGGCATCACTACATGGCTACAACTGCCCTATTCAGAATATGGCCCATTGCTGGTTACCCAAGCTGCGATGCTACTCACAATAACGGGCCGTGTGGCTGAAACTAACCAACCAATCATGCAACAGAAGACCATTCGATTGCGGCTACCTCAGCTCAACATCAAAGTGAGCAAGATTTTGTTATGCTAATTAAACATATCCTGCATGATAATACTGATTAGAGGGTCTTGCACAATCTAACAGTTTGGATTCTCCATGTAAGGAGATTTCCTTGTGAATAATGAACAGAGCTGAAATAATATATTAATGGTCAAAAATAAAAAAAAATCTTCCTGTTACAATGTGAAACAAAAGTGACAAAGAACTCTAAATTTCCTCAAGTCCTCAACTTAACCCCCTCTCTCAACCTTATCCTCCTTTCCTAACTCTCTGTCCCCACTTTGCCCCCCCCTCCCACCCCAAATCAAACACGAAGTCCAAAACCCTCTCTCCCTACTCCAATTCCTCAATCCCCCTGGAAAGTCCTAAACGACTGACCCCCTCCCACCCAAAAGCCTAAATCTCTCCCTCCCAACTCTGTCCAAACTTTATTTCTCCCCCCCCACTACCCCCCACCTCCTCTACTCCCGCTCATAAAAGTGAAGGCATTCTTAAGTGGATCATTACGTGTATAATATGGTGTCATCACAATCACCAAGCTTGATGTTGTCTTTCTTGGAACCTCCTTAATCCCTATCATTACTCGTCAATAAACACCGATCTCAGTATTCCGGTATATTTCATGTCGCTGACAATGTCGAATCATCGCGTTTTCACCACATTTGGGAAGAGTAAAGAAATAAAATAAAATCTGCTTTCGATTCCTGCCGACCCACGTATGTTTATTTATTTCACATAATTTGTGAATTACATGTCCATTCACATGTGAAATACAGCTTGTTCATAAAATCCTGCATTTGCACACAATTCAGTCTTGAAAACTCGGGTGAAATCAATTTTTTTTTTGTGAAAGACTCTACCATTTTCTTTCCTCTGCATTATGAGAACATACCTTCCTTATTTTGGTGGTGTATAACAGACCACTGCCTCGATCACTCCGAACCAAATATGCGTTACCTCATTTTCTCTACATGAATTTAAATCAAAATCTACCTTTATTTTCTCAAAACACACCTTTATTCCACGATAGAAGACACATTGTTCAGTCTTCAAATGTACACCAGAGGCCTGAAGCCTTCGGCCAACGTGGAGCAAACAAAATGGTGGTGATTTTGATTTTGAAGCTCTGTCCTGGACAGATAGACAGATAGAGCCTATAATGCTTTTTTGTGGGTGCCTAAAACACTTCTCGACACTCATTAACCCAACGGTGGATTGGCCCATCTGCATCATATACATGAGTGTGTGTGTGTGTGTGTGTGTGTGTGTGTACATGTATGTTTGTATATATATATATATATATATATATATATATATATATATATATATATATATATATACACATTTATAGATCCAAATATGTTTCCTTACCATTTGGGAAGCTCTTTGTTCTCCCTTGTTAAAATGATTTAAGTGCATGAAAATGAGGACTGCAGATCACCTTTCTGCAACTATTGCACTTTCAGGTTCTCGGTGAGCCTGTTGTGGGACGTGACATCTTGATAGAAATCACTTTCCACAACCCTCTTCCTGAGGAGCTGACTGATGTTGAGTTCCTCTTTGAAGCCACGGGAGCACAGGAGAGCCGCCGCATCCAACAAAGGTCTGGTGCAAAGTCTATGTGTTCACGCACAAGTTGCCATCCAGAGTTCACATTTGTCATCATTGGTTTTTCAATACACACTTTGAATTGTACACAAACTGCTGAGCCACAATCGTCAATCAGAAGAAATTGAATGACTAACTTTGTTTTAAAATACTGTAATCAGAAGATTAAAAAAAAAAAAAATCAGCCACAGTAAGTCAGGAAAAGGCAACTTATGGGAAAGAAGGTGGAAGAGTGAAAGGTTGTGGCATGTGTTCAGAAAACAAAGATTTAAAATCTTTGTTGAAAATATGAGTGAAGACCACACTATTTTTACACCCCAGATCCATCGCGGCAGGTGGCACTGTGCGGCTGCAAGAGCGAATCACTCCACGACGACGAGGGGCCCTCAAGGTCCTTGCAAGCCTGCATTGTTCCCGTCTGCACCTTGTTCATGGCGAGGCGACCACCATTGTACACTCATAGTTTATAATTGTATCAGGTCTTTTCTTTCTTCTTTCATATTTTAAATTCAATCTCATCACTCATTTCCATTTGCATGTCTTTGGCACCTTCACACCCCTTTCATTGTTTATCTGTAATAGTGCCAATATGTATCCTTCATCAACTCTTCAACCCTAATTCTCACAATTTTGGTTGTTCACATCCTATTATTTAATATGAAGAAGAACGGGTGAAGTTATAATCTGGACATCCAAGATCATCACAAAGCTGTACCCACTTCCCTGCGAGGACAGTGAAGAGTGTTGAATGATCATAATAGGTTAACCAAATGATGAATACATTTCACCAATTTTCTGGTCGCTTGCTCGGTATGCCCCAATGTGCTAAAGTACAGGAAGACCAGCTCGATTACGGAAATACCGCAGACATCAATCCTTAGGGCCACTAGTTTGGTCTAAATTACCTTTGGTGGAAACACTTCCAATTCTGTAATTGGTTTTTGGAATGTAATAAAGCTTCTGTGATTCCATTAGCATACTTGTCATGCACTGTGCCATAAACCTTAAAAGTATCATTTCACCATGGTGATTAAACACTCCCAGATTTTGAGAGACCAGTTATCCATTCCCAGAATTTTGGAGACGTGATCATATCATTGTGTGATGCATCGAAAGTAATATTAAGACTTACAATGACCAGAAATAATTAACAGTACTTTTATTATTTAGTAAATCATAAAATGTTACTGAGCTTAATTTTTCAACTTCCAATCACTGTTTTCAGTTATTTATATGTCTTATAACACAAATATGTATATAAATGTGAAATATGAGCCTGGTGTTGGCGCAGTGGTTAGGGCAGCGGCTTGGGATCCAAGAGGTCCCGAGTTCAAGCCCCGTTGGGCCACTGAATTAATACACCAGGGGGTTGACTCAGCCTGTCATCCTTCCGAGGTCGGCGAAATGAGTACCAGTATACTGGGCCGGTGTATACCCCGGTTAAAATAGGTGTACCATATCCCTGTGTCGTAAGAGGCGACCAGGGTTGCGTCAGGAAGGGCATCCGGCGTAAAACATGTGCCAAATCACTATGCGGATCATAATGGATGATCCGCTGTGGCGACCCCTAACGGGAGCAGCCGAAAGAAGAAGAAGAAGATGTATATAAATGTGAAATATCTTGTTTGTTTGTTTGTGACCCTACTCCTCTGAGCCCCTCAGGTTAATCACTACGAAATTTTATATGATCACATTACATACCAAGGTGTACCTAAATAGGGGTTTTAAACAGTCTTTTTCTCATTAATCATCTATCTATAATTCCAGCAATGTGTGTGTGTGTGTGTGTGTGTGTGTGTGTGTGTGTGTGTGTGTGTGTGTGTGTGTGTGTGTGTGTGTGTGTGTGTGTGTGTGTCTGTGACCACTGTTTCTCGACAACCACTGGTCCAATATAATTGAAACTTGCCAGGTATATTGCTGGGGCCCTGTGGATATGCCTTTTCAAGGTTTGATATTAATCGGACAAGTGCTTCCCAAGTTATGGCCATTTATTTACCAACCAATGACAAGACACGTTGCTGCGTGGGCGTGGCCGATGGGGAAGAGAACCTCGGTCACATTCCCCATTACGGGTTACAACGTATGGACTTCCGGATAGTGATGACAATGTATTCTAATAATTTCTCGATTTCTTATGCGCATTTCTAGATAAACACAATGCCCCAATCCAGTCGTCGTTTACGAGAACGAAGGAACGGCCTGTGTGGTTGTTTGAAAGGTTGTTTTTTTTTGCACATGTTTTTTTTTACACGTACGTGTTTTTGTTTGTTTTTTTTCTCTTCACTTCTCTTTGTGTTTTTCCTTGCGATGACATTGCGAAAAGGCAAAATACGTTGGCGCTAATTGAATAATTGGCCATTAAAACTAAATTGCGAATAATCGTAACTGTGATATGCGAACTTCCGGAGAGTGAGGACTTAACTTCTGGACTTCCAGATAGTGACGATTTACTGTATTCTTTCTCCATTTTTTCTCGATTTATCGACTTACTGTATTCTTTCTTTCTCGATTTCTGTACTTTCTCAATTTGTTAAACACAATACCCCAATCCAGTCGCCATTTACGCCAGCGAAGGAATGAATCTGCGTGTCATGCACGCGCAATGGAATCTAACGAAGCACGAGCTGCTCGCTTGACAAGGCGTCTTGCAGCTGAAATGGATGAAGAACGAACTGCTCACTTGGCAGACAACACTGAATGTGAGGCAAGGCGTTGTGCAGCTGAAACGGATGAAGAACGAACTTCTCGCTTGGCAGACAACACTGAATGCGAGGCAAGGCGTTGTGCAGCTGAAACGAATGAAGAACAAACTACTCGCTTGGCAGGCCACAAACGTACGGGTATGCACGAGTAAATTATAAACACCCGAGCTGCCACCTGCCGCCTTCCCAGCAAGGGTAGATCCATAAATACAATGCTTCATAAAAAGCCCATTTTCTTTTGGATTTCAACCCGGATACTGATATATTTGGTGAAGTAGTCGCGAACGCAGTGAGCTTCATACTTAACGCGTGCACATGAGAGAATAGGAAACAACAACAACAACAAGAACAACACAATACCCCTAGAATTTGGAATCCGTGTCGTGGCTATGACCTTTTGCTTCCGGTTGTTTTTAAACGCTGTGCGGTGTATAAACACGACTGGGTTTTATTTCTATCTTGTGAATATTACTTAACGTGTGCACATGAGAGAATAGGAAACAACAAAAACAACACAATACCCTGGCAATTGTGAATCCGTGTCGTTGGCTATGACCCTTTTGCTTCCGTTTTTTTTTTGCTTCTGGTTTTTTTTTTGTTTCTGGTTTTTGGCATGGGGAGCGATGCATGCCGGAGGATAAAGGCATCGTCGGAGACATGAAAGACCCAGATAATATCAGACATGGTGTATATTTCCTCCACTGATTTTAATAAAGATATCTCCCGCATCATCAAAAAATAATTTTTAATCGTGATTTACATTATTTGATCGTTGATCCCGAATGCAGGCCGAAGTAACCGGAAATTGCGTATACAGTTGTCAACAAGTTATCGGTAAAGTCAGAAGCGAATGTAAGAAGAATTCTACGTTCGCTTCTAGTATTAATTTTTTTAGATGAGATCCTGTTCTAGGCGGGGTAGTTGTCGTGAAGGTAATGTTGAGGTAATATTTATTTTTTGTCAGATGAGATCCTGTTATAGACGGTGTAGTTGTTGTTGTGAAGGTCATGTTGAGGTATAATGTTGAGGTAGTATTAATTTTTTTAGAAGAGATCCTGTTCTACGCGGTGTAGTTGTTGCTGTGAAGGTAATGTTGAGGATTTTTTTTTTCAGATGAGATCCTGTTCTGGGTGGTGTAGTTGTTGTTGTGAAGGTAATATTTTTTTTTTCAGATGAGATCCTGTTCTGGGTGTAGTTGTTATTGTGAAGGTAATTTAGAGGTATAATGTTGAGGTAATATTTTTTTTAGATGAGATCCTGTTCTAGGCGGTGTAGTTGTTGTGAAGGTAATGTTGAGGATTTTTTTTTCCAGATGTGATCCTGTTCTAAGCGGTGTAGTTGTTAAGGTAATATTTATTTTTTCATAGCAAAAAGACTGTTTAATTTGATATATTTAAGAAGCGAATGTAAGAAAAATTCTACGTTCACTTCTCGGCTTTGCCTATTCCATATTAACCTCCGATTATTATCAAATATAGTGTCAAGTGTTAAAAATAACTATCAATTAAGACCTCACCATGATCAGTAAAATTGGTGAAGGAGGAATAACCAGACCTCTAAAATGTGCGAATCATTCAAAAACTGAACATCGTACAAATACAATCCACACATTCGATCGAAAGGTAATTTTACTGTTCATCTGAAAACGTAACTCTCAAGGGTGAAAACTCTTTGCAAAAAAAAGGTTGCCATCTTAACTAACTTCATCAAATATACACCTCAAATAGTTATGCATCGTATACTTTAAAAGAACGAAGTTAACATCGTGATTTTATTTTTGATCGTAAATATATCGTAGATGATTGATTAATTTCATCGTAGATGTCTCACCTCAAATGATAATTTTTTATCATCATTATGTGGGTGTTGCCGCAGTGGGCGAGCCGGTAACCTTGGCAACCATCATTTTTTTTTTTTCAAATCGTTTCTGGTCACTATCACAGAAATATTCAAACACTGGTGAGATATATTTAATTTCTTGCAATATTATCGAAATGTCAAAACTCTTAACAATGTCTTATCTGAGGGGACATTCAAAAATGATGTACGTCATGCGTGGGGGTTGGGGTTTGGAGTTTGTTGGGGATGTGTGCATGTCCAAATGTCACTGATTTTTACATATACAGGTTGTTAGGAGTGTTTCCGGAGCCGTTATGAGAGATTCACTTTCCTTGGCAATGGTATTCATGTCTCTGCTGGCTGTGAGCCAGAGGTCAAAAGATGTCTGGGTGGGGCCTGGGGAGTCATTTACAGGATCATGGGGGGTGGTGCTGCCCTTATCTGTGCGGGAGGATGAAAGTCCGAGTCTTCAGGTCCTTGGTGCTTTCTGTCTTGCAATATGGATGTGAGACTTGGATTCTGACCAGAGATCTGAGACGGAGACTCAATTCCTTTGGTATCTGGTCTCTTCGGAGAATCCTTGGCTATCACTGGTCGGACTTTGTGTCCAATGAGCGGTTGCTGAGAGAGACTTAAATGAGATTTGTTACCTGCATAGTCCATGAGCGTCAGTTGCGGCTGTATGGACATGTTGCTCGTTTTCCTGCCGCTGATCCTGCTCACCAGATTCTCTCAGTGAGGGATCCTCGTGAGTGGAGGAGGCCAATGGTCTGACCACGTGCCTCGTGGTTGATGCAGGTTGATCAACATCTCAAGGAGATGGGGATGGGCCAGGCGTCTACCTGAGGGATGGCCAGACAGAGGCCCTTGGAGTGGATGCAATGACAGAGGCCCTTGGAGTGGAGCGGAAAGTGGATGCAGCGACGCACTGCTCCCGCCCATGCTCCCATACCTGACCTGACCTGTTATAAGTTACCATAACCTGTAGTTTGAAGATTACATATCATACAGTTTAAACAAATACATTAAATTAAAGCCAGATAAATGCAATAATTTTTGGAAGGGTTTGAAACAGCAAAGTAAATATGTTGTGTCAGACTTCTTGGTTGCTTTATGCAACTTCTTCAGCGAGAAAAGCATGGGAAAGATCAATTTATTTACATAATCTGAGTCAGCTGGGTTTGGCTAATGGTCAGGTGACTCCTCCTTCACCAATTTATATAGTCAGGTGACTCCTCCTTCATCAATTTTACCGATCATAGTAAGGTCTTCATTGACAGTTATTTTTCACATGACACTATATTTGACGATCAGAGGTTGATGAGGTGAGAGCTGATTGGCTAGTCCCTCCATTCACAGGTGAGAGATATGGGTGGTTCTTTCTTTAATATATATATATATATATATATATATATATATATATATATATATATATATATATATATATATATATATATATATATACATGACCAGTCAAAGGTTTTAGAACACCCACATTTTTCCAGTTTTTACTGAAATTTAAGCAGTTTAATGTTTCAATGTACTCTGAAATTAAAGCATAGAACAAATAAACAATTGCAGATAAAAAAGAAATCATGGAATCGTTTTGTTGAACAAAATTTTATGTAAATTTTTGACTCATCAAAGTAGCCACGTTTTACAGATATAACAGCCGAACATACTCGTGGCATTCTTTCCACAATAAAAATCAAATATTGTTCGGAAAGTTCTTCCCAACACTGTTACAGAACTTCCCACAAAGGTGTTGCAATTGTTGGTTGCTTTGCTTTCACCCTTCTGTCCAGTTCATCCCAAACCAGCTTGATGGGGTTTAAGTCTGGAGACTGTGCTGGCCATTCCATGATTTGAAGCCTACCTTCTTGTTCTTTTCTTCTACGGTAGTTCGGACATAGCCTGGAGGTATGCTTTGGGTTGTTATCTTGCTGTAGGATGAACCCCTGACCAACTAGGCGTAGACCAGAGGATATTGCATGGCGCTGCAAAATGATGTGGTAGCCCTTTTGGTTCAGGGTGCCAGTCACTCTGTGCAAGTCGCTGATTGGATCCAGCAAAAGAGCCCCAGATCATCATGATTTCTCCTCCATGTTTGATAGTTGGTGTCACACAATGAGGAACCATCCTTTCACCTACTCGCTAATATACAAAAACCCTGCGTGATATATATGTACATATATATATATATATATATATATATATATATATATATATATATATATATATATATATATATATATATATATACATATACATATATATGTACACTATATGGCCAAATGCATGTGGACACCTGCTCGTCCAACATCTCATTCCTAAGTCGTGGGCATTAATGTGGAGTTCCCCCCCCCCCCCATTTGCTGCATTAACAGCCTTCACTCTTCTGGGATCTTCACCACTCGATTTTGGAGCATTACTGTGGGGATTTGCTTCCATTCAGCCACAAAAGTGTTTGTTAGCTCAGACATTAATGTTGGGCGATTAGGTCTGGCTTGCAGTCAACGTTCCAATGCATCCCAGAGGTGTTCAATGTGGTTGAGGTCAGGGTTCTGTGCAGGCCTGTCAAGTTCTTCCACACCGATCCACATTTCTGTATGGGCTTCGCTTTATGCATGGGCGCATTGTCATACTGAAACAGGAAAGGGCCTTCCCCAAACTATTGAAACAAAGTTGGAAGCACAGAGGCATCCAGAATGTCATTGTGATGTTGTACCATTAAGATTTCCCTTCACTGGAACTGAGGGGCCCAGCGCGATCCATGAAAAACAGCCCCAGACCATTATTCCTCCTCCAACAAACATACAGTTGGCACTATGCATTCGGGCAGGTAGTGTTCTCCTGGCATCGCCAAACCCAGACTCATCCGTCAGTCTGCCAGATGGTGAGGTGTGATTCCTCGCTCCAGAGAAAGCATTTCCACTGCTCCAGAGTCCAATGGCGGTGATCTTTACACCACTCCAGCCAAAGCTTGGCATTGCGCATGGTGATCTAAGGCTTGTGTGTGTCTGCTCGGCCAAGGAAACCCATTTCATTAAGCTCTCGATCAACAGTGCTTGTGCTGACGTTGCTTCCAGAGTCAGTTTGGAGCTCGGTCATGAGTGATACACATGAGGACAGATTATTTTTCCGCGCTACGCGCTTCAGCACTCGGCGGTCCCTTTCTGTGTGCGTGTGGCCTACCACTTTGTGGCTGAGCTGTTGTTGCTCCGAGACATTTCCACTTTACAACAACAGCACTTACAGTTGACCGGGACAGCTGCAGCTGGACAGAAATTTAATGAACTGACTTGTTGGAAAGGTGGCATCTGATGATGGTGCCACGTTGAAAGCCACTGAGCTCTTTAGTACGGCCCATTCCAATGTGAATGTTTGTCTATGGAGATTGCATGGCTGTGTGCTTGATTTTATATACCTGTCAGCAATGGCTGTGGCTGACATAGCCGAATCCATTAATTTTGAAGGGGTGTCCACATGCTTTTGGCCATGTTGTGTGTGTATATATATATATATATATATATATATATATATATATATATATATATATATATATATATATATATATATATATATATATATATATATATATATATATCACCTATGGAAAGTCTACATCACCTTTTGTTGCCTTATAGCCTGGAATTAAATTGCATTAAATCAGATTTTTTTTTCCACCTTTATTTACACATTGTAACTGACAACTTCCAAGTGAAAATCAAATTCGACAAATTTCAGAAAATAATTTAAATACAAAACTAGAATATCTTGGTTTTTCTCACGTGTAACATTGTACTGTCATTTCTATTGCATGATTTGCACATTGCAAAAGGCAGTTCATCTCATTGCACATCGACAGTGGGGCAAGCATCCAAAATGTTTCGTTTTTGACTTTCGTGACCCACCTCGTGTATGTACCTGAAATTTTGCATAGATTTAGATTTGAAAAAAATCACTTTGAAAGAATTCACAACTCGTCAGTGCAAAAAGTTGCACATTAATTAGTTATGCTAATTAGCAAAACCTATAGCGCCATCTTGTGTCCATTCTGAGATAGCTGTGTATTACTCCAAGGGAATTCTGATGTCCATGTATTCATAGGGAGACTACATGAATGTGGGTGATTGTGAGTCGGTCTCGGTCTCGGTCTCGGTCTGTCTGTCTGTCTGTCTGTCTGTCTGTCTGTCTCTCTCTCTCTCTCTCTCTCTCTCTCTCTCTCTCTCTCTCTCTCTCTCTCTCTCTCTCTCTCTCTCTCTCTCTCTCTCTCACACACACACACACACACACACACACACACACACACACACACACACACACACACACACACACACACACACACACACACACACACGTATAAATAAAGTAATATGCAAAAACAGTCATTGTAAATAGTAATGCCATGAATTGTTGATCTACAGACCTCATTCATCGGCACAAAAGCTGAACATACAAGTCAGTAAGACATGCACTGGACTGGCATACTGAAATCAAACACAGTGTATCATAATGTCATCCATCAGCAAACTAACGATCAGTCATTCTTCATTCAATCATTGATACATAAATGTATCACACACCAAAGCTGAAATTATTTACACAACACTTTTTTTTTCATTAATATGTATATAATATCTCCATTATATATTTTAAGCAGTGGCAAGATCATTTTAATTTCAGTTTCCACATTTCTGGAAAGTCCAATTTAGTAAACATTTTTCTTTGCAATGTGCATGTAATTTGCATATGCCATGCTCATCTATGTTTGTTTGTGAATTGAAAATCTCGAGGGGACATGCGTGAACCTTCACATAAATTAATGAAACAATGATTGATAGTATGAATCACATCAAATTACACTGAACAACAAATTTCAAAATTTTTTTCTTACTGGAGATGTGTAAAGTGATTAAGACTAATTTGGGTACGCTGATTTCAAAAATCATAACCGTTTTGCTGTATCACGTCAGGATTTTCAGGAACAGAAATATTCCCATTGCCTAGAAGTCAGGATTTCAATGAAATTTACATATGTCTTTAACATGTCTATTTCGTACAATTGTTGTTAACTTGTGTTATATTTCTTTCTTTCAGATAAAGATGAGTAGGCGTTCCTGTACCAATCATCCTGACAACTTATTTTATGTCTGTGGTCGGTATACCAAAAAAGATCAACAGCGAAGTATATCTACAGCAGTGAAAATGAAGGCCGCCTACTTTCACTACTTCGGGTGTAAGGTGGGGGACCGAGAACAGAGCTGGGCACCACACATCTGCTGCACAAGCTGTCACACAACGTTGACTCAGTGGTTGGTGGGCAAGCGCGCGAGCATGCCATTTGCGGTGCCCATGATATGGCGTGAGCCGCAGAATCATCATGATGATTGTTATTTCTGCTGCACAAGCATCGCGGCTTCAACAAGAAGAATAAAGGTCACATCAAGTATGCTGACTGCGTCTCTGCTCGTAAACCTGTGCCTCATGATGACGAGAACCCCGTTCCAACACCTCCAGCTGATCAGAACATAGCTGTAAGCAGTGGTGAAGAGGATGGTGATGATGAACCTTTTGAACCCGACACTCAAGAATCACACCTTCTGAACCAGGGAGACTTAAATGATCTTGTAAGAGATCTCTCGCTGTCAAAGGCGAAGGCAGAGCTGCTTGGATCAAGGCTGCAGCAGTGGAATCTACTTGAACCTAACACCAAGATATCCTTGTTCAGAGCACGTCACAGAGACATGGCTGAGTTCTTTGAGATGGAAGACACGATGACATTCTGCAGTGACATCAACGGTCTGTTGAAAGAACTTGGGTGTGATCACGATCCTGCAGACTGGCGCCTCTTCATCGACTCGGGGAAGAACAGCTTGAAGGCTGTTTTGCTCCACAATGGCAACGAGAAACCATCAGTCCCACTGGCTCACGCGTTCGGCATGACAGAGACCTATGAGACTATGCGGCAGCTGCTTGATTCCATCAAGTACAATGACTTCAACTGGCACATCTGCGGAGACTTGAAAGTGGTGGCGCTGTTGTTAGGGCTGCAGTCAGGCTACACGAAATACATGTGCTTCCTTTGTCTCTGGGATAGCAGAGACGACAAGAATCACTGGACGAAGAAAGATTGGGAAGAGCGAAAAGAGCATGTACCTGGTCGACACAACGTGAAGCATGTCGCCCTTGTCGACCCAGCCAAGGTTTTTCTTCCACCACTCCACATAAAGCTCGGCTTGATGAAAAGTTTTGTACGGGCAATGGATCTGAATGGGCGTGGGTTTTTATACCTCAAGGAAAAGTTTGGCAACACCTTGTCGGAGGCCAAGATCAAGGCTGGTGTCTTTGTTGGACCGCAAATCCGACAGATTATGAAGGACGAAACTTTTCCGACAACTCTAAACCCCAAAGAGCTGGCAGCGTGGAGGAGCTTCAAAGCTGTGACGGACAACTTCTTGGGGAACGAGCGCGCGGACAACTATGAAGAAATAGTGCAGCAGCTGCTGGAGTCCTTCAGGAAACTTGGCTCCAGGATGTCCCTGAAAATCCATTTCCTACACCAGCACCTGAACTTCTTCCCTGACAACTTGGGAGCAGTCTCGGACGAGCACGGCGAGCGATTCCACCAAGAGATTTCACTCATGGAGACGCGTTACCAAGGGCGGCACAACCCGAACATGATGGGCGATTTCTGCTGGTTCCTGCATCGTGAAACTGACACAGAGCAGCACAAACGCAAAGCCAAATGCCTAAATCATTTTTAATTACATTCTAGTGGAGTTTTTCTGTAATTTCTATAATTTTGAAGCATTCATGATGAAATAAATGAATAAATTAATTTTTGTAAATTTCATTGAAATCCTGACTTCTAGGCAATGGGAATATTTCTGTTACTGAAAATCCTGACGTGATACAGCAAAACGGTTATGATTTTTGAAATCAGCGTACCCAAATTAGTCTAAATCACTTTACACATCTCCAGTAAAAAATTTTTGTTGTTCAGTGTTATCCATTGCATTCAGACTGCAGTGGCTCGGTGATAAATACTGAGATTAGTTTTTCCCTTAAATTTACACCAATAGAAAAATATTCTCAAGGACTACTACAAATGTCATTAAAAAACTGTATACACTATGTTGGTGTAGCCATGGACTACCATGCCGCTGGCGTACAAGTCGTAACTTTGTTCGTGTTTGTTGTGGACAGCAGAAGTTCACGACAAGATTACGCCAGCGGCACGGTATACTTTTACATTGAAGTTCAATAATAATTATCGGTGTACAGCCACTGTGCATTAACATTTTTAGGTTGGCATTCCACTGCGACCGCAAACAAACCCAGTGTAGCCACACTGCTATAGCAGGTTTGCCACTACATCGTTGATTTAAAAGAACATTTAAGCAACTGCAGATGGAAACAATGGTAGTGTTGTGATTCATGTTTACAATTTTAAGTTAGTCCATACTCCATACTTGTCTAGATTTCAGTTAGGATCATTGACACATGTCACGGTCAGTTTATGATTGAACTTCGAAGGATGATGCTGATACTAAGTGATAGTAGAATTTAGAGCAGAACGTCCAGTCGGATTCATGACAGTTAGATTCTGTGGTATAGTAATCACTGGGTATTGATTTTGACCATTCTGTCAAAAATTAGTTAACGGTAAAAAGGATATCCTACCTTCCAGATCCGTCACATTCATCATCATCATCATCATCATCATCATCATCATCATCATGATCATCACCGGGCGCAGCATCGGCAGCTGCAGCAGCTGCAATCCCCACACTGAGCCTGTGCTTGCTGTGGTGTACTTGTAGCTCCTTGACAGCGACCATACTTTCGGGGCTTCCTTCCACATCAATCCAGTTAGCAGCACATTCATGAAATTTCTTAATGCTTTTCTCACCAAATGTAATTACTTTGCTGTGGGTGTTGATGACACGCATAAAACAGAACCCCGAAGAACTGCCTTCAGAATCTTCGGCAGCACTCGCATCAGACGACATGCACGCCGCCATGACAGCTTGCGAGTTTACAGCTTGCCTGAAACGAAGCGCGTGATTGTTTGATGAGCGTGGTGCTGTATGTCAAAAGTGCTGTGATTGGACGATGTTTATAAGAAAATTGTCACAATTTCGGGTGTTTTTTCCATATTTTGAAAAAAATGTGCAAGTTTTGTGCTCGACGAGGTTCAGATATGATTTCTATATTTGCACACAACATATTATAAATACAAGTAGATACACGAGGTGGGTCACGGAACTAAACAAAACGAGAGCTTGGCCCACAGTCTAACACATTGGCCATTTTGATGGTCAGCAACAACGATAATGATTTATTATTGTATGATGAAGAAGGCCAGAGGCTTGCTTGGTGATCTTGTTGGTTGAGGACTTGGTGTGAAATGTGATTCCAGATACTTACGGATGTCTACTCACTGGTGATCTCAGGCACTACACCTGAAAATAAAAAAAGGTGTTCGTATAATTTTATTTATAATGAATCCGAGATAATTAAATTAAAAATTATTTTCACTTGGTGGAGTTGTTTTTATGGGATCAGTGACCATTATGTTCCTACCATTTTTATTGTGATTTTTGAAGATCCAGGAAGGTGAAAATTTTATATAATGGGTCAATGTTACCTCAAAGTGTAAAATAACTGCCCTTTCCATTTCCATGTGCTGGAATTAATGGGAGAAGAAACCTCATTCACGCGTATAGCTCGTTTGGTTCCTGAGTTATACCATTTTTTTGTTTTTCAACATGGCTGACAGTGGCCATCTTGGGTTTGGAGGACAAGATGACCCCCAAACCAAAAATTGACCATCCCATCAGATTTGAAACCTCCAAGTTGGTGGAAAATGACCCTCATTCATGATTCTAGTGTGTTTAGTTCAAAAGTAATCAGCAGCCTCATGCCTGAAATGACAACTGGCCCCCATTTTTGAATTCCTGCCTTAGCGGGGTTAGCCTCCATATTTCAGAGATACATAGGAGCTAAATCTTTTCTAAATAGTCCAAGGTATGTAGAACAACACTAAAAAAGGTGGGAACATAATTGTCATGGTTAAGGCCCGGTCACACCTTGACGTTTTAGCCAGCGATGGCAATGTATTAAAATGTATGTAAAACGCTGGCTTACGTTGAACTTTTGATGTTTTTTTTTAAAGATTCGGACGTATTCATAGCGACTTGGTCTTATGTATAACGCATTGGTAACGGACACAGAACGTTTCGTTGTGTTATAGATAACTTATACCATTGAATGCTGAACCTGTTGTCGGCCTACACAACCGATGCCCAACGATAGTCTAACTTAGGCATAGCGCGTTGCACGCATCGCCGACGATGTCGTGACGTAGCCTATTAAAAGGCTGACGCACAACGATTCGAATCATAACTGCCGTATAAATGGAATGTCAACATCGCGGTCACACCTTGGCGATCTTGCCAGCATATGCCGACCTAAGAAAAATGTGTCTAAAACGTTGGGGCACGTCAAATACGGTATGAGTAAGTTTGGTATACGTGAGTAGAACGCTAAAGTACGCTATCATACGTCGTAGTAAGTAGAGTACGTCAAGAAATTTTTAACATGTTCAAAATTTTACGACGTACTCGGCGTATGACACATGTTCCGCATGCGATGGGGATAAGTTTTACACACGATATGTGGACACGTCTACAAAGGCTACTTATAAGCTACTCATAAGTCGAAACACGTCGCGGTAATGTCTTTTTTATGCGAAACTTATTTCTAACTTGTGTTTGACGTGCTTTGAACCAATTCTTTACGTAGTCCCAACACACATCGACGTATGTAGACGTATTCCAATGACGTCTTCCGGTCGACAAAAAAAATAAATGAACGTGTTTCTAGCTTACAACTGCCATATAAAGAAGTGTTCCCAGCGGTTTTGGGAATTGGTATATAAAAATGCTGCTCATAAAAGGGGAACCCAACAGTGTTTTCGAGTCCTTTTTGAGTCGATGTCCATGTCAGCAGTAACAGTATCAGTATCAGTATCAGTATCAGTATTAGTATTAGTCGTAGTTTGTTCATGTTTGCAGTAGTAGGTGAGTGTGAGGGGGAGGGTGTGGGTTATGATGGATCGTCCTTGTGTTTAACGATTTAACGATTTAAATGATAAACTCAACGATTTAAATGGCTGCATCTCCACTATTGAAAGTAGACGCTTGCGCTCAACAATTGGATTTTTTTACACTCAACGACTTTTAAACGGTACCACTCAACTATTTTCATTGTTTACAATGAACGATTTAAATTGCTGTCACTCGCCTTTGTTTTTTGACGCTGGGGTTTTGAAATTTGAAGCGTTTCTTCTGAACGTGTTAAAACGCTCAAACTCGACTATTTTAAATAGACGCTGCCGATGGACAATTGGAATCATAGCCAAGCTAGACATCGAAGTGTGAACATCCTCGGCATGCCGAAGAAAAGTTTGAAGAATGCTGCAAATAAGTGTCGTGGCCGTGGCCGTGGACGCTGACGCAAGGACGATCCATTATACCGACGTCTTTCAGCCTATGAGTAACTTAAAAGTAACGTCTGTCGATGTGTGGCAACGATCGCGTAACGTGCCAACAAACACGTTAATCATAGGTTAGAAATAAGTTTCGGGTACGCTAAACATTACCTCGGCGTGTCTCAACTTATGATTAACTTACAAGTAGCATGTGTTGACGTCTGTCAACGATCGCAGACCATGCATACAACTTGTGGCCAGCGTAGCGGAATGTGTGAGTCATACGCCGGCATACGTCGTGAAATTTCAAGCATGAAAAAATTTGAGGACAACCAAAAAGTACAACGTTTAAAGCCAACGTACAACGACGTATGGTAGTGTTTTTCAGCGTGCTCTCAATGTTATCAAAACTTACCCATAACGTATTCAACGTGTGCCAGCGTTTTAGAAAAAAAATTCAAAAATCGGCATACGTTGGCTAAAACGTCAAGGTGTGACCGGGCCTTTACATGAAAATGACTCCACTAATGTCACCATGGTGGCAACTGCTTGCGGCATGATTGGCGGGGTTGGTAGAGGATGACAGAATGCTTGGTCACTGTGGGGTGGTGATAAAGGGGGCTCCGCTTGGGGCTGACAGTCATTTAGAGTGGATAATAGCTGAAAGAAGCCCGTTGGAGTCAGTGCAGTGAGCCACATGCTCGATGGAGTTATGCCTTCCTTCACCCTGCTGGACGCTCCTTCGCCTCTGCTGAGTGCCGTGCCTGTCGGCTGATCCGTGCTGCTCAAGTAAGAGACCTGCTCACCTTGGAGTTATTTAATTTCCCGTATCATTTGAAATGCCTTACCTGCCCCTCCCCCACCCCCTCATTGTGAATGAATGATCATGTGCTCGTGGCACCCTCAGTCTATTATTTTGTATCAAGTTATTTTCATTTTACCGTATTGTTGTGTTTTTATTTATTCTTCATTCATTTCCGTCTATCTATCATCTTGGAATTCTCCATTCGTGTTGGCTTGTTGTTTCCTTTCGATTAACTGTTATTCCTTAAGTACATGTGTCGCCTGTTAACCTGCCATTTGTTCTTGCATGCACCCAAACCGTTTGGGCCTGGTCTGGTTCATCCTTGGGGGAGTTTTACTTTGTTAAATGTATGCTTTAAGAGACCATCGTGATTTGGATACTGACTGTGGTAAAGCACATGAACCGCTCAAATGCAAGTCCCTTTAATTTGGCCATTCGTGAAGCACATTACTTCGGTGCAGCAGGTCCACGTCAACAGTCCTGTAAACGTGACAGTTTGCTTTGTTAATGTCCATATCGCCAGGTTGATGTCCATGACCCCGACTTGATGTCTATGATGACGGATTGGTCAATGATACCGAGTTGGCACCTGCCATGCCGTATTGGCATCCAATGTGCTAAGTTTGTGTCTGTGATGTCACGTGGCCGCTGTGCCAATGCGATGGACTATAATTGTTTTTGATTGCTAATGAAACGCATGAAGGAAAAACAAATACTTTTCCCTCCAGAGGGAAAACATCAGTGAAATCACAGACGTCATGAACTCGGTGAAATAATTGGGAAAATGTAAAATTTAATTTTCTTTAATAACATGATGTTAAGGCGTGAAAGAATATGGCGGAATATTAATCGAACATTTCAAAAGCATTCGGTTAAATGCACGAAAATAAGACAAATTCCATGACCAGAGGCATTAGCACATATATCCATAGTTTATATTAAAGTAGAAATAAATAGCATTACAATGGTATTGCAACAGCCTTCTGCCTGCAATATGTTATTGCTTTCATTAATAGATTTACACGTTTTTTAAATTTTTTAGCAAAGTACATTTATTGTCCTATTCGCACTTTTATTCCAAAATAATCCAATAAAAACCTCCAATGACTATTTGAAACTCCATAAGAATTTCATTTTCAAAACTCATGCACATTCGACACCCGCTCGAGTATTGCACCTTAAATTACCATTGGATCCAGTGCTTGGAACGGTGCTAGTGAGAGACACAAAGGAATTCCACTTGCTTTGAGCATTTCCACTCATTTCTTTCTTGCTGATAACATTCATCAAAGTTCCATTCGCTGGCACCATCCTCATAGACCTTTTGTGTCCTCACCTCAAACCTATCCCGTGTCCTTCACGGCAGCCACACTTCAGAAAGTAAGCCAATGGATGGCCTTGATTATTTGATCGGCTACCATGTACGTGCCTGGTTCATCGTTTTACGGTCGACCCTCGACGTAGATCCGAGACTCCTCCACCGCTTCTGAACATGTCTTTCACAACAATTTCGTGTTCCTCTACTTATTTTTGTCTCTGGATTACTTGCTTTCAATTCTCCAGCCATTCGTTCATTAAGCATTAAATTGCAGTCCAAGGCTACAAAACATTCCCTATGAGGTTGAACAGATGTCTTCCACGAAAATATTGGTATCATGTGACAAACAAAAGGCATTGTGGCAATGACAAAGGATTTCACCTCTCTAGAAGTCCATGGAAGCTGAGCGATGGACAACTGCCTCAAAATTAGTGCCACACTCACATTCATACTCACTACCAAGGTTGTCAAAAGTTGGTGAGAGCCAGTGACCAGTGGCTCTGTTGTTATGGCCACACTGTCGTGATGATGCACCGCGGCACGTTGGGGCCTCTGGATGAAGTTGCGGTGGCCGTCGTGAAATTTTTGGTGGCCGACGAGATGGCAATAATGATGGTGTTCCAACATAGGCCCTCCCAGGAAGCCGGTGTACATTCATGGGACAGCTTCCATAGCCTAAACGATCTTCAACTGCTGGGCATCCGGCACTGTGACAGCCACTCGCTGCTGGGCAGGAGGATGTGCAATGGAAAGGTGCTTCAACCTTGTTCACCATCCTGCTACTACACTTGCAGGAAGTCACTTGTGAAGCAGGTAAGCAGTTTCCCACGAACGGTTGTGGTTCTGAGTCTTGAAGGTGCATCACCACACAAGTGTCGTGATAATGACCCATGCACCCATGGCTGCCTCTTTCAATTTTTTTCCTGAAATCAGGCATGTGGGCTGCCTGCAAGTCAGTGTTTTGTGGATACTTGTGATAGCAATACGAGGTGAGAGAGGAAGAACGGCGGAGGTTCGGCCTCTGGTTAGTGCCGAACTTCTGACACTTTTGTCCCACTTTGCTTCGTGGTCGTCCTCTTTCATTGAAACAGGCCAGCCTGGGTGAAGGTGGTGAAGTCTTACCACAGCATATCGCATCATCGTCATTGCCTGTGAAGACAAAGTAAGGGTTTTATACACACATTGCATCCTCGAGGGAAGGGGTAGAAGATTCGAGAGAAATATTTGAGGGATGAAAGGAAAGGGAGGATGAATATGGAGAAAGCGAGAATTAGGAATGAGATGGAAGGAATGCTGGAGTGAAAACATCTGCCATTCCATAATGTTGCCAGCCACAAATGGTAATTATGATATATCATCACTAATTGGTGTCTATAATTTCCATGAAGTGATGGTCCTTCAAGAATAGCCCTTTCATTTAATTCAGGGTTAAACAAGGATTTGTCTTTCACTCCAATGAACGTTCGTTACCCTTGATGGAGTTCCAGACAGACATGTCTTGATGAAACTTGAAGATTTTCATCCTGTAATTGCTTCAGCAACCATTCCCCATTTATTTTAAATTCTCCTAAATATACACAAGTCCGAATTTGGCAGCCATGTTTTAGTTGATAATATTATGAAGGTGTTGATCTTGGTACACTGTGTTCTCATGATAAACTGCTTCTGTATTTGGCATCATTTGTGAAATGGAGTCAGGTGTGTATGTGAACATTGATTGTTAAACGATTTGGTGAGTATGTGAACATAAGTTTTTGTCAGAGTTTACGGTTTCAGGACATGTTGGCAAAACGCTTGCTTAAACGTCTTGTGTAAATTCGGCGCATTGTGTTTTTATCCCACTGATAGGCTGGATCTGAATCCGGACCCGATTCCAAGTTTAATCTGTTTGTTGTCACCTAACCAACTCATTCAAGGAATACAAGGAAATCCGGCACAGGTGGAGGACATTTAGCCCATCATGCCTGCATGAATAATTTTGTCATAACTCCACCTAGTTTTGTCATAACTTGTCCACATCGTTTTGAAATGTCATACTAGATATCCTTTTTAGCCCCATCTCTCAATGGTGAAAAATTACTTTGAAAAATTAAAAAAACACTCGTATCTGAATCTGAATTTGGATCTTCACCAAAATCGAATAAATTTTTCCTTGTCACCCACCCAACCTGTCCACCAAGTTTTGTCCAAATCCATCCATCACTTTTTTTTGAGATATCATGCTAAATGTTGCTTTTTTTTTAGCCCCTCTCTCACTGGTGAAGAATCACTTTGAAAAATTAATAATTATCATATCTGAATTCAGATCTGGATTTTCCCTAAAATCTAATAAATGTTTCCTTGTCACACACCCAACCTGTCCACCAAGTTTTGGCCCGATCTCTCGATGGTGAAGGATCACTTAAGAAATTCCAGCATCCAGATCCGGATCTGGATCTTCACCAAAATCTAATCAGTTAAACCTTCCCAAACACCCAAAATCTCCACCAAATTTCGTCCGAATTCATGCACAACTTTTTGAAATACCGTTTGTGGTCCGATCTCTCAATTATGAAGAATCTCTTTGTCGATTAAAAAAAATTCTCCAATCCAGATTTGGATAATCACCAAAATCTAATCAATTGGTTCTTGACACACACCCAAACTGTCCACCAAGTTTCGTTCAAATCCGTCATCACCTTTTGAGATATCTTGCTCACAGACAGACAGACAGACGGATAGATGGACAGAAGGGTGAAAATATAACCTCCGTCCACATTCCGTGGTGGAGGTAATTATAACTGCCTGTCCCAAGCAAAAACCATTACTGCAACTATTGCATGGATTACAACTACAGTAGCGCCACCACTGAAGAGAAAGATTTCATTTGGCAAAAATCAGCCATTGGGGAAGATTATTGATATAGGATATTCATGCAGAATGAAATTGATGCATAGAGGAACAAACCACATCTTAGAAATTCGATGAACCACGGTTTAACCGCTCTCCACTTCAGCAATTCCGATTCACATCATAAATGTGATTCCTTCTTTTGGACAGGACAGTACATGGAAATACAATATGATTATTATTATTATTATCATTGTTATTGTTGTTATTTTTGTGAGTACTGTATTATTCTTTTTCGCAATGGTATTTTCAAAGATATAACCATGAAAGATTCTCTTAATGTTATCTCGCCACACAAACAATGTTTATTTCAATAACTTTTGGTTAACATTTCATCTCAAGTCCCTCTGTGTGTAAATGTAACTGGTAAATCCTCCAGTAATGTTAAAAACAACAACAACAATAACAAATCATTCTGGATAACTTTCCAACAAAATTAACATTGATGACATTTATCCCACAAACACTTCTTAGGAAGCGGATCATTTTCTCTGACTGCAAATGAATTGTGATTTTGAACATCCACACGGAATCAACTCATTCAAGGAATACAAGGAAATCCGGCACAGGTGGAGGCCATAGAGCTCATCATGCCTGCGTGAATAATTTTGTCATAACTCCACCTAATTTTGTCATAACTTGTCCTGATGTGATCAGTGATCTGATGTGGTGGTGGTGGTGATGCTTCACCATCGAATCGATCATTTCACTCACCCTGACAACATCTGCCACGGACTGCCTCAGTCCTGTCCTCGCTGTGCCCCGCTCCGAGCAAGTCATACAATGACGGACCGAAGACCTTCTGAAGCTCTGAAGTCTGTTGTGGGGATCCAGTGGTGGAACCCACATTTGTACAGGTTTGTTCACCAGGGAGAGACAAGAATTTATTTCGTGGTTGGCGCAGTTGGACACAAATGGACAAGGCGATTAGAAGAGCGACGATTCCAGCACAGACACCAACCAATGTACCATTGGCTGGAGTCATCTTCTGAAACACTGAGCGTTTTCGCTTCTCTGTGTGGGGACAGTGAAGGGGGAGGGGTGGTGGGGGGAGAGCGGGTGCAAAGGATAATAATAAAAAAAGAATAAAAAGAAGAAATTTTATTGAGGGAAGAAATGACAATATAAGAAGAGACTAAGTGATTGGTGCAGAAATGGGTAGGATAGAGGAGAAGAACCTGCTGACCTCGTTGAAGATCACATTTCAAAACCCTCTACCAGAGAAACCGCCTGATGTGTTTTAACAACTACCTTCTAACCTTTCACATCAAACTCACAAGCACATTTTTATCAATATCGCTGAAGAAACACCTGTGCACCTCATCACCTTCTCACAGCTGCCTCTTCGCACCCCTCCCCCCTCTTTGCCGTGTACCCCCACGGCACATTCTCGCTAAATCACAGAAATCTGAATCCCATTTCTAAGATCCCTCGTACCTTGGCAATGCTTTTCATCCCAGGGATAGACACAGTTCTGCTGCCCGTTGCACACCATTGAGTTGTTGATGCACATGTTGCTATGGCAGAAGAACATGCTTCCTTCGCATGGTGCTGCAAGACGAGGGCAACAGTGCCATGATTATCATAATTATCAGTGCCCTGGCAATTACATCCTGATGAACCAATTCAACACTTATTCATGGAGTCAACGCAATATCTGATTTTTAATCAGAATGATAATCAATGTTATTGTCAAATTGCTGCCAGAAACATAATTGATGTCTGAATTATAATTCTAAACTATCCATAATTATCAAGTCCCAGTTTGGGACCCTTATTGATATTTACAGATTTATAATGTTATGTCCTTCTCATTCCTGTGATGATGTGTTTGCAGGAATTACTTGTTAAAAAAAATTAATTCAGGGAAGAATCGTCTTGTTGTATTGAATGTTATATTTTGACCACAAATCGCAAAACAAATATGTTTAACAGGACTTTGGCTCTGAATTTATCCCAATCAATCACACGTGCATAGAGAGGAGTGAAATTTATTTGTTGATTTTTTTAAAAACTCTGCCTGTCTGGCAGTCATACAAAATTGAAAATCATTCCAAACAGGAAACTTACTGTTTTTAAGGACATCATAAAGGACACAAACAGCAGGCATGAAGAACTAATGTCACATGTTAAATAAGGTGGTTTAAAAGACGCTCCATCGACAGCGGTAAACTTCCAAAAATTGATACAACCTTTAAAATCTTTAATTTTTTTTAATTTGAATTATAAACTTGGACACTGTAGAACACAAATCGCCATTTTGGCACTTTCAAAACCCTTCTGTTTATCAGTACAGTACTTGGATAAAATATTGGGGCATTTTATGTCATCACAACCAATCAAATTTGTTGGGGTTTCTTGTTTCTCATATCCTTGTTTCTCAAGACTGCACGGAGCAAAGTGTTCTATGAACTCTTTAATTAGGCAATCCTCCATGTAGCACGAGATGGAGTTTTGCGTGTGTGTGTGTGTGTGTGTGTGTGTGTGTGTGTGTGTGTGTGTGTGTGTGTGTGTGTGTGTGTGTGTGTGTGTGTGTGTGTGTGTGTGTGCCTCTGTCCAGGCCATAACCTTTTTTTAGCATTTGAGCTTTTGTCATGAAATTTTCAAGAAAGCTTTATTATGAGAAGATGGAGAACACAAATTAATAATTTGGTCAGAGGCCAATGTCACATAAAAGTCATCAATTTTCATCCGATTGACCTGAATTTTTATTTTCATACCAGGTCACTGAATTGGTTCACCTATGAAAAGCTAGAAGCAGATTGTTTTTGTTTCTTCTTTACATAAAACGGTCAAAGGTCATATTGCATAAAATCATCAATCTCTATCTGATTGACTTGAAATTTGGGCAGGGTTTGCATATTTGGTCACTGAAGCCAATTGCTTTTGAGGAGAAAAGGTCAAGGTTATCTGATATCATCATTTTTGGTATTTTTTTTTAGCTGTTTTCATTATGTTTAGCATATGTGCGGGTTGACAAAAAATAAGAAATCCGAATACAAAGTGGACGTTTACTGGCTTTGCATTTCAGATGCTTTCTAGTTTTAATTTGTGTTGTTGATTCATGGATCTCATGGATGTCCTTTCACATATCTTACCAAAAGGTGTGCCAAGCAAACACACAGATGGAATTATGTGAGCATGTCTTCAGAGGACGAATTCAGGAGCTACTTGACTTTAACATCTGCCAGGATCTTAATGAACTGGGTATATCTCCATATTATCCATCTTGACGGTCCTAGTATATTGATTGCATACTGTTACAAGGGAGTTGATGTTTTAAGCAGCTGGTCTTCCCATCATAGTAGGCTAACCTGATAAAGAGTAACGTTGGGATATTTTGAAAGGTCTCAAACAAGTGTGTGTCCATCCATGCAGACGAACTAGAAAAGATCATCTGGATAACCCTGAAGCTGAATGATTCAACCGTCACCCTTCCTCACGTCTGAATGGTGCCTTGTATAATCTATCTCTGGGGTATGTTCTCCCAACATGCACTCCGTCAACAGGAATGCCTTCATAACAGACACTGCTTGAGATAAGGCTGAATATATTTACTCAGTTTGCCTCCAAAATCTCGGATATATACCCATCACTATCTGCCCCCATCTTCAGCATTGAATGTACTGCCTCAAGAACAATGTGACTTTCACTCAACAAGGAAGAACAAGTTCTGTGAAGGCAGCGTAGTGAGCTGTGTCATGGTTCACATAAAAATGGATTACATCTCTGATGCTCAGAAAATTGCTCTTTTCCTCCTTGCATCTCATTGCACATAATGCCTTAAATAATGCAGCTCACCAAACAGCCAATAGAGGCTACTTCCCTTGCTGCTGACGTTGAAACGATCAGATGCTGGTCTGACCATTGGAGAATTTCAGTAAATATAGGCAAGTATCACATCAATCTAGGCAAGTATCACATCAATCTAGGCAAGTCTAACAACAATCTGGACAAGTGTCACATCAATCTAGGCAAGTCGAACAACAATCTGGACAAGTCTCACATCAATCGAAGCAAGTCTCACATCAATCTGGGTAAGTCTCGCATCAATCAGAACAAGACACATCAATCTGGGCAAGTCTTACATCAATCTGGGCAAGTGTCACATCAATCTAGGCAAGTGTCACATCAATCTGCGCAAGTCTCACATCAATCTAGGCAAGTGTCACATCAATCTGGGCAAGTCTCCCAACAATTGGGACAAGTCTCACATCAATCTGGGCAAGTCCCACATCAATCTGGGCAAGTATCACATCAATTTGGGCAAGTGTTCCATCAATCTGCGTAAGTATCACATCAATCTGGGCAAGTGTCACATCAATCGGCGTAAGTATCACATCAATGAAGGCAAGTCTCCCAACAATTGGGACAAGTCTCACATCAATCTGGGCAAGTCCCACATCAATCTGGGCAAGTATCACATCAATCTGGGCAAGTGTCACATCAATCGGCGTAAGTATCACATCAATCTGGGCAAGTCCCACATCAATCTGGGCAAGTATCACATCAATCTGGGCAAGTGTCACATCAATCTGCGTAAGTATCACATCAATCTGGGCAAGTCTCACATCAATCTAGGCAAGTGTCACATCAATGAAGGCAAGTGTTACATCAATCTGGGCAAGTCTCACAACAATTGGGACAAGTCCCACATCAATCTGGGCAAGAATCACATCAATCTGGGCAAGTGTCACATCAATCTGCATAAGTCTCACATCAATCAAGGCAAGTCTCAAATCAATCAAGGCAAGGCGCACATCAATGTAGGCAAGTCTCACATCAATCTGGGTAAGTCTCACATCAATCCGGGCAAATCTCACATCAATCTGGGCAAGTCTTACATCAATCTGGGCAAGTCTTACATCAATCTGGGCAAGTCTCACATCCATCTGGGCAAGTCTTACATAAATCTGGGCAAGTCTCACATCAATCTGGGCAAGTCTCACATCAATCTGGGCAAGTCTCACATCAATCTGGGCAAGTATCACATCAATCTGGGCAAGTGTCACATCAATCTGCGTAAGTATCACATCAATCTGGGCAAGTCTCACATCAATCTAGGCAAGTGTCACATCAATGAAGGCAAGTGTTACATCAATCTGGGCAAGTCTCACAACAATTGGGACAAGTCCCACATCAATCTGGGCAAGAATCACATCAATCTGGGCAAGTGTCACATCAATCTGCATAAGTCTCACATCAATCAAGGCAAGTCTCAAATCAATCAAGGCAAGGCGCACATCAATGTAGGCAAGTCTCACATCAATCTGGGTAAGTCTCACATCAATCCGGGCAAATCTCACATCAATCTGGGCAAGTCTTACATCAATCTGGGCAAGTCTTACATCAATCTGGGCAAGTCTCACATCCATCTGGGCAAGTCTTACATAAATCTGGGCAAGTCTCACATCAATCTGGGCAAGTCTCACATCAATCTGGGCAAGTCTCACATCAATCTGGGCAAGTCTCACATCAATCTGGGCAAGTCTCACATCAATCTGGGCAAGTCTCACATCCATCTGGCAAGTCTTACATCAATCTGGGCAAGTCTCACATCCATCTGGCAAGTCTTACATCAATCTGGGCAAGTGTCACATCAATCTAGGCAAGTGTCACATCAATCTAGGCAAGTGTCACATCAATCTAGGCAAGTGTCACATCGATCTAGGCAAGTCTCGCATCAATCGAGGCAAGTGTCACATCAATCGAGGCAAGTGTCACATCAATCCGGGCAAGTGTCACATCAATCTGGACAAGTGTCACATCAATACAGGTGTCTCACATCAATCGAGGCAGTGTCACATTTCACCGTCACATGAGAAGGTTCGATAAATAACCCCACATACCTATTTTCATGATCAATCAAGAGAGGAGGTCGTCTTTTGAACCTCTGGACCATACCACGATTCACAACTTCACTTGGCCAGACTATAGATCAAAGATGGCTTCCAAAGTCAAGTTAGACTGGACATCTTCCATCATTCCCAGTCCTTCCTTGGTAAATAAAAAATTCTCACAGCCTTCAAACATATTTTTCCCAGAGCTCAATGGACGACTTCTCTCTGCTGTGGACCATTGCACCTGCTGCACACTTCTCACCTTTAAATGTGATTAACATAATTGAGACAAATGAGGAACAGAAACCCTGCTGCTCTCTCATTGTAGACAGGTTTGTGGCCTCTGTTTTTTTATTTTTTTTTCTTACTTCCTCTCTTCTGTTTTTCTTTCGCTAAACTTTCATCACTCTGACACTACCCTGTCCCTCCTCTTGCATTAACCTCTTCTGACTGAAACTACTAAAATGCAGCTTAACTGCTCACATTCACGTCTTTGTTCCTCTCTTTTTTTAACCACGTGTACAATTGCCTTCCCAGGCCAGTTTGATCCCATTCTTCCCTCCCTCAAGGTCTTTAAGTGGTCAGAACAACCTCACCTCAAAGCATCCTCAACATCTGCCCCTGCTCTGTTCGACCCCAGTTAACCCTCCTACTTAACCCTCTTACTTCTGTCCCCTTTTCCTGTTCGTCCATTCCCTTGCTTGTGTCTATCTGTTGTCTGACTGCCACAATATTAGTGATACATCATTCTATCCTCCATCACCTTGCTCTTCCATGAGCCGAGATTTTGGCTGTGCAACAGAAAAATAAACAATAAATAAATACATAAATTGGGGCCTTCAAGGTCAGGAGTCTTCTTGGGCTTCACACACCATGCCAAATCTTTCCTTGGTGCTGCGTGCTGTTATTGTTCATGGTGTACAAGGCTTTCATTTACAATGTGATAGAACATGCCTCTCCGCTTAATAGTTTTTCATCTCCTTCTTCATAACACTACAATTCAAGGCCTGGAGAATCATTATCATCCCGAGCCAGAAAATGGCAATCTTTGCCACAAGGCTTGATATTCCAGCACCACCGGCTGGCATACTGTTTTCTACAGGCTGTTACATCATCCACCTGTAAATACTCGTTTTTCTGGACCTCATATTTGTTGTATTGATTGGTACCCCCAATGATACTGTTTCTCAATGTATAGCCCATCAGGGGACAATCTGCATGCTTAACTGTCATAGTGAAGCTCCCACAACTCTTCACAACCTCCCACGTCTGTGAGGAGGGTATCTCAAAAAGTTATGGATGGATTCAGCCAAAATTTGGTGGAGAGGTTGGATGTGTGACAAGGAAGAATTGATTAGATTTTGGTGAAGATCCAGATCCGGACAATAAATTAAAAAAAATTTTTAAAGTGATTCTTCACCATTGAGAGATAGGACCAAAGAGGATATATTGCATGGTATCTCAAAATATTGTGGATGGCTTCCAGTGCCTTCAGAAAGTATTCACACCCCTCAACATTTTTCATTTTGTTGTGTTCAAGCCTGAATTTAAAATGCATTAAATTTTAAAAAAAGTTGTTACTGATCTACACAAAATACCCCTTAATACCAGTAAAAACATTTTTAGAATTTTTTACAAACTAATTCAAAATGAAAATATGAAATGTCCTTCATCAATAAGTATTCAACCCCTTTGCTATGACACTCCAAATTGTGCTCAGGTGAATCAAATTTCCTTGGAGTCCAACTTGATTGGAGTCCACTTGTAGCCAATTCAATTGATTGGATGTAATTTATAAAGAAACACACCTTTCTATATGAGGTTCTACAGTTGACAGTGCATGTCAGAGCAGAAACTCGAACAGGAAGTCCAAGGAACTGTCCGTAGAAGTCTGAGATAGACAATAGTGGGGGGGGGGGGAGGGTGAGGCCAGAGAGAATACGGCAGAAAAGAGAGAGACCATTGACCTGCCTGCGGTGAGAGAGTGAGAGACCCAAAATCTCAGCCTCACCGTGGAAGATACCAATGATCATAAATGCTTTGGTTACCACAGCAGAATACCAATCAAGAACAAAGAGAGCTTGAGCAAATCTGTAAGGAAGAATGTGAGAAAATCCCCAAATATAGATGTGCAAAGCTGATACAGACATACCCAAGAAGACTCGAAGCTGTAATCGCTGCCAAATTTGTTTCTACAAAGTCAGGGGGTTGAATACTTATTACCGCAAAACATTTCAGCTTTTCATTTTTAATAAATTTGTAAAAATTTCTAAAAACATGTTTTCACTTTGTCATTATGGGGTGTTTTGTGTTGATCGGTGACCAATTTTTTTATTATTTAATCCATTTTAAATTCAGGCTGAAACACAACACAATGTGAAAATATCGAGGGGTGTGAATACTTTCTGAAGGCACTGTACGACCAAACTTGGTGGATGAGTTGTGTAGGTAACAAGAATAAGCTGATAAGATTTTTGTTCAGGCCTGGATTCAGATCCGGCCTATCAGTGGGACAAAAAGCATTAACTATTCAGCCTGGCGGAGGTCTGTGCTCCACCGGACCACTCTCCAGGTTACTCAGCGTCTCAATCTTGTCAAGGATGTAATGTTTTTCTTTTCTCGGCACTTCACGTGATCTTTAACTTGTCACAAACAGTAGCCTCATCTCAGTAGCTCTGGTGATGGAATCAAACCGTCGAACCATTGGCTGTGACATCAGATTTAACATTATCTTTGGTATTTGTATTGCGAATCTACGGTGAGGTTTCATTGCAGGTGAGACTTTCAACGTGGTCTCTTTTACTCACCACAAACAGCAGGCTCTTCCTCCCGCTAAGATGGTAAAATTATGTAGTTTTATCTTGAAGTTATAGGATGTGAAAGAGCATGCGATCTAGAAAATCAGAATGAGTGATGCAAAAAAGGCAAGGATGAATATTAAAAGATGAGATAGACGAAGAACGAGATGATGGGACATCAAGGACGAAGCTTGAGGCGTATGGCAAGCTTACGGTCGAGGAATGCGGTGAAGAGTATGGTGAAATGTGTGGCTCTCCAATCGCCTTGGTCTGCCCACAGGCGCACCACAGCGTGGGGAGATCTCAGCATCACGTCACTTGCCACGGTGCTGCAGAATTTCACCTTCAGGTTGCTGATTTCTTGACTCCCCTCATACACTGCAACAAAGTTCCTTTTGCACTCGTTTGAATCGTGCATGTGGTAATTCAAGAACCTGAGGTAGAGCTGCGGGCAATCACGTGACATCCATAAGTGTTATTTGTGATCTCACATTTCTGCATAAGAAATTAAAAAGAAATCTCACATTGTCAGCAATATTCGAGAAAATATGATGAAATGTTATCTCGATGGCAAATAAAACATTGCACAATGTACATGGTCATTCATACATCTTATTATTCCCACAATATATCATTTACAAGGCAAATACCACCCATCGCTTCACTGATGGGAATACAAAGAGATGGGGAGGAGGGGGGGGAGAAAAAGAGGGAGGGGAGAGAGAGAGAGAGAGAGAGAGAGAGAGAGAGAGAGAGAGAGAGAGAGAGAGAGAGAGACAGAGAGAAAGAAGAGAGAAGAGAGAAGAGAGAAGAGAGAAGAGAGAAGAGAGAAGAGAGAAGAGAGAAGAGAGAAGAGAGAAGAGAGAAGAGAGAAGAGAGAAGAGAGAAGAGAGAAGAGAGAAGAGAGAAGAGAGAAGAGAGAGAGGAGTGAGGGGGAACAAGGAGGGTGGGGGAGCTCGGAAGGAGGGCAGATGGGGGAAGGAGAGGAAGGAGGGGGTGGGGAGTAGATGACAAATGGGGTTTCTGGGACACACATTCAAATGAATGGGGAAAAGGGGAAAACTTTCTGACTCAAGCCCCAAAAGCCCAAAATAGGACACTGATTTTCTCCCCAGATCTCCCCTTCCCTCCCATACAAGCAAATGTAAAATTGAGACTATGAAAGATTGAGACCTACTGATTAAAGCACTTTTTCCCTTTCATATTTTCATTCCACTCAAAGAGCGAACCAACGAATATTTGTCCATGTTCTACTTTAGGGAATAACTTAATTTTCTTACAACATTCATTTCCATCGAGTATATTCACAAATAATAACTTGGAACTTGGTTCTTGGTTTAAGTGTCTTTGTTGAGCAGAAATGAAATGATAAACTTCTCTTAATGCTCTTATTTTTCATGGTCTTTCCAAATTCAACATTATGTGTTATTTTATGTAAGTTTTTTCTCAAAATCATTCAAAGCAAGCCTTTTCATTTTCGTCAGACTGCTTGAGAACTGAAGCAAAAATGCGACTCATTTCCGATGTGGGACACACCCTGTAAACCCCATTGTTGTGTAATCTCACATGATGTCATCAACAGGAGGCTATTTATTACCAAAGTGAACTTCGTTCTAATTCAATCTTATTCAGAGAATTAAGTGTGATTAAAATGCTCAATAACAACTGCTTTTCCTTCATGAAAGGTGCTGTATAATGTAAGGCCAAAAAAAAAAAATGTTGCATTGGCGTAACGGGTCACTGAAAAATAGGGTAGGTAGGTAGGGATTTTTTTTTTAAATAAATCCCTCCCAAAATCTCCCTCGGCTCGAGTACCCCCCCTTTTTGTCGGCGACCCCCCCCCCACTCAAAAAAAAAACTAGTACAGTGAACCTTGCCTAAATCGAACTTGCATAAGTCGAATAATTGCCTAAGTCAAAGATCTTATCAAGTTCTCTTCTCTTTGTATTCTTTTGTTTTTACACCTTTAAATCTAAGCTATTTCTTCAGTCCTAACAGATTCGACTTAGACAAGGTTGACTGTAGTTTTTACAACAGCCAGTGGCGTACTGTCGTACATGGTAGACAAAGCATTGGAGGGGCAGAGCATTGGTCACGAACAACAGACGACATACTGATCGAGCGAGGCGCAATATCTCTCCCTCGTACAGATGATATGCAGAGCCGTTTCGCACACACACACACACACGAAGCGAGCTAAACTATGACATATGCATAGCGCAGCGTGCAGCGGGTTCTGTCCGAAACACTTCCGGGTTTTTGCGATCGCGATCGCAATCAACAAGATACTTGATATCGATAAAAAAAAACCGTAGGGTCAGCGGAATTTTTAGGGTCGGGCGGGTTACGCCCTGCAACCTTTTTTTTTTTGGCCTAATGTTGTTATTTTAAAGAAAATTCATAAATGTTTTGTTGTAGAATTCTATACCCTCATCAGTCCACAATTTTTTGGTTTTCTCTTGCTTTTATTGAATATCTGTTGGAAAGCTGACATAAGAGTATTACCTGTTTTGTTTTTCAAAGGGACAACCCACGCAAATCTACTCCTCAAATCAATAAAGGTTAAAGCATACTTGTACCCCTTATCATAATTGAGTTCAATTGAATCAGTGGACCAGATATAATCAACTTCCTTGGAATAAACTTGTCTTCTATGAAACTTTGTGATTATTGGTTTATGTAATTCATCAGCTAATTGCTCTTCAATCTTAATGACATCATTAGAGCCAATAAGTTTTTTGAATTTCCAAGCCCAAGTTTCAATTTAGTACTGATCATCTTCTTCACGATGAACCTATCAACTTTTTCTCTCAAGGTTGGATTTTGTATCAGAGACAAATTATACAACATTTCTCTATCGGCTTCATGTTTTTCTTCCAATGTGCAATTTCCATAATCATTATCGTGCCTCATGCACACTTCATCAACCCTATTGATAGGTTTGCTCCATGGTTTAGGATTGTCAGCCTCATCTAATCTTTTATTCAAGTTTGTTCCTGGACCACAGAAAGAATACCCTGGGAGATGTAATTCCCCTGGTATTCCGGTTATTGTAAATTAATTCCTGATCAAAACTTTTGCATATCTCCCCCTCGTTTGTGTTTGGTGCCAAATTCACTCTTTTTGAGCCACACACCGAACATGTACCTTTTTGTATAACCCAATTATTTTTACTTTTAACGTACGAGATAATTTTACTCTTGGTTTTCTTTTTACATTTTAGACAATAACTCATTTATTTATGTGAAAAATTCTGACAGAGTGCGAAAACCTTTTTAGTTTCCAATATGCACATTTGAATCTTAATTTTTAAAACATAAATAATCCTTTGAGATGTCTTCACTCTCTCCTCCATTTATTTAAGAAATTAAAAAAAACTTTAATCAAAGTCAATTACACCAACATCATCAATAATATAATCTTTTCCTTTCAATAAGAGGCGACCAGGGTTGCGTCAGGAAGGGCATCCGGCGTAAAAAAAAACCTGTGCCAAATCAGTATGCAGATCATAACGGATGATCCGCTGTGGCGACCCCTAACGAGAGCAGCCGGAAGATGAACAACAACATATATATATATATATATATATATATATATATATATATATATATATATATATATATATATATATATATATATATATATACAAAGTCGAAAACACCAGGGGGTTGACTCAGCCTGCCATCCTTCCGAGGTCGGCGAAATGAGTACCAGTTGTACTGGGCCCGGTGTATGGCCCGGTTAGAATAGGTTAAAATAGAATAGAATAGAATAGAATAGAACCCTAACTGCCTAACAACAATAAGTCTATTAACTAATTGTGATGGGTCATTTGGAAGAAAACTAATACCTGAACCAAGGATACTTAAAGCCTGAATAATGTGTTTCTCCTCATTCTTCCTTCTTTTACCAGATAGACTAACCCTATAATTAAGAGAGTCCAGCAGATCAATATATATGTTCTACCATCATTTATTTTTCATATCCAATGGTTAATCAAAATACTTTGATTCATCCCTCACAGTTGAACCTTGTTTTCCATCTTTTGTGAAAAGAAACTTTAATCTCAGAGTTAATTTAACAGGAGATTGAGCAGAACTCAAGAACCTTAATTCATCATTAAATATCAATCCCTTTTCTTGAACAAGATGAAATATTGGTGGTTGTTCTGTTGGAATGAGTCCTGCTTTGGTTTTTGAATCCGCTGAATTATTCATTGTTTTGAAGAGCCTTCACAATATAATCAGGGGGTTGATTAATCTCTTCCAGTTGTTGAAATAATCCATCATCGTATTCTAATTCTACTACATGCTCTAATTCTTCCTTCGTCATTTGACTGAAATGTTTTAACATTTGAAGTTTTGTCGGAGTATATTCTATTGTGGGAACTGTGGAAGCATCTATAATTTTTTCTTGGGAAGTTTTTAAAAGTGGTTTAAAAATTTTCTCTTGTTATCTTTCAAATGCTTTTTCACCCGTTAGTTTCCGTCTGTGTTTCTTCTTTATGTCTTCCTGTTGTTTTACAACTTTTGAAACCAACTCTTGATGCTCCTTAATTCTTCTTGCTCTTTCTTTCGCATCCATTTATTTATTGGAAAATATCATTCACTGAATTATAAAGTCAACAGGGAAATTTTCCTTTTCTTCATCATTAAATGAGATGTGTTCAAATAAATCCTTTTCTTTAAATATTTCATTCTTTATTAAAATTAATACGAGTTGTAATTTCTTCTTCATTAATACTTGTATCTCTGCTTTTCATACGTTTGTGTTGAGTTTCTTCATCAACATCAAAACTGAATGATAAAATCTTAACGCCATTACCACTCAGATGTTTAATAATTTGTCTCATTCCTTCTGGATTAGTTTCTAATATCCCAAGACCACCAGATTTTAGTTTCCTTAACTCACTCTTACAATGTGAATATTTTGTTGTACCAAGAGAAACCTCCTCAAATGTTTGACCTTCATTCCTCAATCGCATATGTTCCTCTACTGAAACATAGTAATAATCTTCACCTTCTACTTCTCCGGGTCTTATTGCTCTGGTTGTTGTTAATACAATACGAACTACATGGTGCTTTTTCAGCAAATTTACAATATTCTCATTTGTATTACCCAAGAACCTTAGTTCATGATAATTTTTTCCAGAAGCACATTTACCCACAGGATTTATAATAATAGTTGTCATTTATACATGTAATTGTTTATAAAATAAACAAGCTCAAATGAGCTAAGATCCTCGTCCTCTTCATTTTGACGTCATAAAAACGAATATGACGTCATTGTGATGTATCAGCTTTGCGATAAATTATCTGTGCTAATGCCCGGCTTGACTCCCGCAAACAAATTTCAAACAGCTTGCCTAGTTTCGGAGGTAATGGTAGAGGCGATTGCCATTTGTGCCGATATTATGATGTCAACTTTTTTCTCAGAAGAATTTCCAAAATCGAAGATGGTTACTGCCTGAGCGTGGGCTTTCTGCATATACCTGTCAAGTTTCACGAAGATCCGATGAAAACTGTAGGCTGTGAAACAAAATAGTCCACAAGAACAACAACGTGAGTGGAGATCCTCCATGAGGATCTCAAAATATATCTCATCTTAATATCTCATCTTGTTTCACAATAATATCTTGATATTTTTCAGTTGTGTGCTTCATACAATCCCCAAATTCCTTTTTACGACATGATGTAGAACAATTGTCTCTCCAAAAATTGTTTATATCTATTGAATTTAACTTGAATAAAATAAAAGTATGACCATTGTTTCTTATTGAGCGACGATGGAGTTGAAAGTATGATTGACAAAGATAAATACAATTACAAAAATAATCTCTCCCTCTTGTGTAGAAGCTATCCATTACCGTTTGGTTTCTCTCATTAATACAATCATCAAAGATAACGAGGTTCTTTTTTGATTAATCCAAATCTTGAGGAGAAGGTATATCATCCGTATTATCATGAAGAATACAAGTTATCGGCTTTGATTTCTTTTTATAACTCTGTGTATCACAAAATAGTTGTATTATATCTTCCATGTTGTAATCAATTAGTTTGTTTTGAAGTTTAAATAAACCGATTCTATCTTCTTTTTGAAGACCAGTATTAAAACCTTGTGAGAGTAGTTGATACTCAGGTTTAAAACTCGACCTTATGAAAATTCTTAAATTATCATAATCTAAAAAGTTGGGTGTAAGGAGCATCTTTAAAAGTAAACAGGTTTTTCCACATCCGCTTGAACCAACTTTGAGACATCTTAATGAATTTGGAAGATTTTTATGGTTGCTAAATTTTATCTTATTTTCCCAAATGGGTAAAAAAACCATTCATTTATATATTTGGAAAACAGGTTATTAATGTTTTTTATTGGCTTTTTTGGAAACTCTATGTTTTATCCGAAGTTCAGGTTTAATTTCAAGATAATCCATTGTTTTATGTATGCAATATCTTATGTTGATATTGCCCTGAAAATGACAATCGTTGATAATATAAATCGTCAATCCACGAAACATGGTCATCATTTGTTCCATGCAAGGGCCCTGTCACACCTTGACGTTTTAGCCAGCAATGGCAACATATAAAAAATGGATGTAAAACGTTGTCGTACGCTGAAATTTAGATTTTTTTTTTTTTACGTTTTGGGCGTATTCATAACGTGTTGGTCGTATGCATAACATATTAGTAATGGGCACAGAACATTTCGTTGTGTTACTGATAACTTTTACCAACGAATGCTTAGCCTGTTGTTGGCGTTCACAACCTATGCCCAACGATAGTTTAACTTACGCATAGCGCTTAATGTATTGCCGTCAAACTCGTGGCGTAGCCTGTTAAGAACCTGCCAGACGCCGATTTCAATCATAACCGCCTGAGAATTTGAAGTGTCAACATCACAGTCACATCTTGACGATTTTGCCAGCGTATTCCGGCCTATGAAAAATGTGTCTAAAATGCTAGGCGCACGTCAAATAAGGTATAGGTAAGTTGTGTATACGTTAAGAGTAGACTGGATAACAATGAAGTACGCTGTCATATTACGTGGTACGTGTAATACGTCGTGAAATTTCAAGCATGCTGAAAATTTTACGACGTACTAGGCGTATGGCTAACACGTTCCGCATGCATTGTCATATGTTGCTAGCACGCTCCGCGATCGTTTACACACGACGGACACACGTTACTTGTAGGTTACTCATTAGTCGAAACATATCAAGGTAATATTTAACATACCAGCAACCTAATTTTCAACCAATGGGTAACGTCCTTTTAACCTATGAGTAGCGTGCTCTGAACCTTTGTTTAACGTGCTTGAAACCTATGAGTAACGTGCATTGAATCTATTTGTAACTTGCCTTGAACCAATGACTAGTGTGCTATGAACCTATGAGTAACGTGCGTTTAACCTATGTGTAGCATGCTTCGAACCTAAGTATAACGTGCTTCTAACCTTTGAGTAACATGCTATGAACCTATTTGTAACGTATCTAAAACGCACATTGTCGTATGGAGACGAATTAGATTGACGTCTTCATGACGACCACAGCACTTACTGAACGTGTTTCTAACTTACATCTACCATGTAATGGCGTATTGGTAGCGTTAAGGGGAATTGGTATATACAAATGGGCTTCACAAGAGGAACCCATCATTGTTCCAGACTCCATGTTGAGTAGATGTCAATGCCAGTAGTATCAGTAGTAGTAATACTATTAGTAGCAGTTGGTGTGCTTGACAGAAGTAATAGTAGTAGTAGTAGTAGTAGTAGTTGTAGTAGTAGCATTGGTAGTAGTAGTATGTCTATGTCAGTCGTAGTATGTGAGCGTGATGGGGAGAGTGTGGGTGATAATGGATCCTCTTATCGTCCACGAATAGGAGACTACTTTGTGCCATTGTTCGATGTTCTTTTCGGCTATTTTTTTTCCTCATTCCCATGATGAAATATTTATTTGTTTTACTTTTTAAAGTGTTAAAAACGACGTTGACAAATGCCTGATGTACTAGTAATGAAGACAGAATGCTTCGATAACTTATAGATAAGTTATACCAATGATTGTTTATCGTGTTTTAGTCGTCCACAACCTATGCCCAACGATAGTCTAGCGTACGCATGGCGTAATAATTCCCAAGCATGTTATTCATAGGTTATAAATAAGTCACGGGTACCCTAAACATTACTTTGATGTGTTTCAATGTATGAGGAACTTTCAAGTAGCGTGTTGAGAAGTGTGAACAACATTCGTGTAACGTGCTTACAAAACGTTACTCATAGGTTAGATATAAGTTTCGGGTACGCGAATGTTACCTCTACGTGTTTCGACTTATGAGTAACATACAATTAATGTGAGTCAACGAATGCATAACATGCCTACAACTTATGGCCAGCGAAGCGGAACGTGTGAGCCAAACGCCGAGTACGTCGTAAAATTTCAAGCATGCAAAATTTTTTGGACAACCAAAAAGTACAACGTTTTAAACCAGCGTAATACGACCTATGGTAGTGTTTTTCAGCATGCACCTAGCGTACACATAATGTACCCATAACGTATTCGACGTGTGCCAGCGTTTTAGACAAATTTTTCATAAATCGGCATACTCTGGCTAAATCATCAAGGTGTGACAGCCCCTTAAAATGTAAGAAATGTAAGAAAAGTGTATTATCACCCTCATACTTTACATTCATTTCTCAAATCAACCTTGTAAAGTAATTCATTTTTGGTGTAAATCTCAAAGAATTATATTCCTTTTTGTATTTTTATTATCAATAATTAGAATATAATCACAGAACATACATTGTTTATAGGCTATTGACTCTTTGTTTAATCCCTGTCTTTCACATACAGGACAATTCTCAAATTTGTCATGTGGAGAATCAGGAAATTCAAGAGCCTCAAAATTTAGTAAACTATTCATATTTATAAAGTAAAACTTTACTTCAAATAAAATTCATCTTCAGTATCATCTTCGGTACTTTCATTGGTGCTTTCACAATCATCTATAAAACTACTTTCATAACTATCGTTTGAACACAAACTCTCGGTATCATAACTGTCTTCTGTTCCAGCAGAGATACTATCATCACTCTCATAATCTTCAAAATCTTCAGTTGAATAATTACTCATATTTAATTCTTTGAAAAAACATTACCATCTATATCTATATACTTTTTTTCATAACAGATTCAACTACGACATTTTTTTTTTAAAGGAAATTTTAAATTGTCCTTAACGACTATTGAACGAAATGTCATTTCACCTGATATATTACCATCCTTTATTTCATCAGGATTTATATCTTTAGCGTTGTTGAAAAAAATACAAATTTCTCCTTGCATATTACAGATGGTCTTATCTTTTCTTTCTGAAGCTTCATCCATGAGGTTTTTCTTTTTTGATACTTTTTTTTGTTTCATTGCTTTTTCTAGTTTTGAATATATTGCCAGAAGGAGAGGAGAATCTTTTGTTGTAGCTACTTTAATTGATGTTCTTCCAGATATACTAAAAGCCCTTCCACTGAAGGAAATTGAAGAACTCATATCATTCACCATCATTGTTTTTATCCAATAGTTGTTATATTTATCTTTATTCAATTTTACATCCTCGACATATTTCTCAGTGTCTTTTGCAAATGAAGAGATTGATTGAAAGATGTCTTTTGTGTCTTGATACATTGTATTTATTAAGTGAAAAAAGTTGGAGGATAAAATGGTTTTAAGCACAGATTCACCTATAAATTAAATGGAATTTTCATCAAGAAAATTTTATTTTTAGCAAAGTTTTGTAATGTAAATATGGTGAATACAACGTACAGCAATGTTTGTTATCATTAATATAAATGTTAAAAAACACCTTCAAACCAACAAACACACATTCAATCTTTACAGGCAAATATCTCCACTTGATAAAGAAACAAAACATTTTGACAAATGTGATAATGATATTCTTAAAAAAAAAAAAACTCCTTCAATCACGAAAGCACAACAACAATGAAGAAAGGGAAGGTGCCACTAAATTCTCCGTTGAAAACACTGATTGGGCATTTAAAGGACATATAAAAATAAGATTGTTTCACTTTCAAGACCCTGGACCATCTTCAATCATTGAAGCTGTTGATATGGTTAAACAAAGTATTGAAACTATAATTAAAAACACATTAAGTGAAATGAAAACTTTTAAGTTTTATATGGGAGTAAAATTGAATATGGTAAGAGAAGGTGATGAAACTACTCCCTATATGAGGAGAAACCCTCACTTTATCTCATCATTTCAAGATTTTGTAAGATGTGATGTTTACGATGAACTCCAGAGACAAGAACAAGATGTTGATAACACTGTAGTTGGTAGTGGATTTGCTGTTACAAAAATAATCTTTTTAGACATACACATCTTAAAATCAGATCCTCTTCAAGCTTCTTTCATTGATTTACCAAAACAGATAAAACTTAAGAAAGCAGTTGTTAATATTCAAAACAAAGATAACAAATGTTTTCTATGGTCTGTTCTTGCTCACTTACATGCTCCACAATGGAAACCTGAACGGTTTGAACATTATAAGAAAGACGAGAATACATTAAATGTTAAAGATTTAAAGTTTCCAATGTCATTGAGAGATATTCCGAAATTTGAGTAAACTAGTACGTGCCCTACGTGCGTGGCTGTACGTGCATGGCCGTACGTGAAAAAAAAACTTTCAATGCGTGCTAGAAACAACAACCACACAGGCCGTTCCTTCGCTCTCGCGTGCCCGTACGTGCATGGCCGTACGTGCGTGGCCATACGTGCGTGGCGGTATGTGCAAAAAAAAAACTTTCAAACAAATTCACAGGCCCTTCCTTCGCTCTCGGAAATGACGACTGGATTGGGGCATTGTGTTTATCTATAAATGCGCATAAGAAATCGAGAAATTATTAGAATACAGTAAGTCGTCACTATGCGGAAGTCCGTACGATGTAACCTGTAATGTAACCAAAGAAAGTGTTCTTTCCCCATCCGCCACGTCTACACAGCAACGTGTCCTGTCATTGGTTACTAAATAACGCCCTTTCCCCATCGGCCACGCTTACGCAGCAACGTGTCCTGTCATTGGTTTGGTAAATAAATGGCCATAACTTGGGAAACACTTATACGATTAATATCAAACCTTGAAAACGCACATACTCAGGTCCCCAGCAATATACCTGGCAAGTTTCAATTAGATCGGACCAGTGGTTGTCGAGAAACAGCGGTCACAGACACACACACACACACACACACACACACACACACACACACACACACACACACACACACTGCTGGAATTATAGATAGAAGAATAATCTATCTGTTAATTTATATGGATTAACGGATAGAAACACAGTTCAGATATTAAAAATTTCAAACAACTATAAAAATGATGAAAGACACATTGACCTTCTCTACTTTCCCTCAAAGGAAAAATCACATTATGCTTTCATCAAAAATTTCTCGATTAACCAAATCACATCTATATAAGAGAAAATGTAAAACGTATCCTTGTAAGAGATGTCTCAACCCCTTTCACACAAAATAACGATTTAATCAACATTCGAAATATTGCAGTATTTAATAAATCAACCGTAATCAATTTATCAAAAGTAGGTTCAAACATATCATTCAAACATTTTAACAAATCTATAAAACATCCGTTTGTGATATATGCTGATTTTGAAAGTATCCTTGAAAAGATAGATACTGTTTCTCCTAATCCAAATAAATCATACACAATAAATATCAAAAGCATAATCCTTGTGGTTTCTGCTATTATATGAAATCATCTGTTGGTAATGAATACAACAAGTTGGAACTTTATAGAGGAGAAGATGCCTCAGAGGAGTTTGTAAGACAATTGGAAAAAGACTGTATAAGACTGAGAGATATAATGGTTAAAACCTATAAACCAATGTCATTAACAAAGGGAGAGAAAAAGGGATTTAGAAAGAACAGTATCTGTCATATGTGTGAGGAGAAAATTGAGGGAGAGGTAAAAGTTTGTGATCAATGTCATCTTACTGGAAAATGTAGAGGTCCAGCTCATTCCCGTTGTAATCTTAATTTCAAGCCCCCGAACTTTATTACTGTCTTTCTTCACAACAATGCTCACGATGACACACATCTATTTATATATGAACTTTCAAAGACATCTGGAGATATTTCGGCCATTCCTAACACAGATCAAAAATACATCTCATTCACAAAAACAATTCATACATCCACCATAACCCATATCAGATTTCTTTGCACATACAAGTTTATGGCAAGTCCATTATCTCACTTAGCATCAAATATTAAAAACTTACCAAATCTTAAATCACATTTCTCAAATGAAGAAGAGAATGATCTCTTATCACAAAAGGGAATTTATCCGTATGACAACATGGATTCATTTGAGAAGTTTAAAGAAACACAACTTCCTTCAAGGGAAAGTTTCTATTGCAAGTTGAATAAAACTCATGTTTCCGATGGAGATTATGCACAAGCGAAAAAGGTTTGGGAGAAGTTCAATAAAAAGAATCTTGGAGAATATCATGATTTGAATCTTAAAACTGATGTATTGTTATTGGCTGATGTGTTTGAAACTTTAGAACAGTCTGTCATAATAACAAGCTCAAATGAGCTAAGATCCTCGTCCTCTTAATGATGACGTCATAAAAACGAATATGACGTCATTGTGATGTATCAGGTTTGTCATAAATTATCTGTGCTAATGCCCAGCTTGATTCCCGCAAACAAAATTCAAACAGCTTGCCTCGTTTAGGAGATAATAGTACAGGAGATTTCCATTAGCGGCGATATTATGACGTCAACTTTTTTGTAGGAAGAATTTTCAAAATCAGAGATGGCTACTGCCTGCGCGTGGGCTTTCTGCATGTACGTGGCAAGTTTCACGAAGATCCGATGAAAACTCTGGGTTGTGAAACAAAAAATGTCAAAAATAGGAATGACGTCATAAAAATTCATGTCATCTTAGTGATGTATCCCATGTGCGGTAATTCATATCTGCTAATGCCCTGTTCGAGTCCTGCAACCAGAATTCAAAAAGCTTGCCTCATTTTGGAGATAATTTTTTAGGCGATTTCCATTCGCGGACATATTTTGACATCATAATTTTTTTTCCCCGGAGGAATTTTCAAAATCGGAGATGGTTACTGTCTGCGCAAGGTATTTTTTACATATATATGCCAAGTTTCAGGAAGTTTCGATGAAAACTGTAGGCTGTGAAAAAACAAGCTCAAATGAGCGAAGATCCTCGTCCTCTTAATGATGACGTCATAAAAACAGATATGACGTAATTGTGATGTTTCATGTTTGCGATAAATTATCTGTGCTAATGCCCGGCTTGATTCCCGCAAACAAAATTCAAACAGCTTGCCTAGTTTTGGAGATAATGGTATCGGCGATTTCCATTAGCGGCGATATTATGACATCAACTTTTTTCTAGGAAGATTTTCCAAAATCAGAGATGGATACTGCCTGCGAGTGGGATTTCTGCATGTACCTGGCAAGTTTCACGAAGATCTGATGAAAATTCTGGTTTGTGAAACAAAAAATGTCAAAAAACTGGAATGACGTCATAAAAATTGATATGACATCAGTGATGTATCGCATGTGCGGCAATTAATATCTGCTAATGCCCTGTTCGATTCCCACAAACAGAATTCAAAAAGCTTGCCGAGTTTCGGAGATAATTTTTTTGGCGATTTCCATTAGAGGACATGTTTTGACGTCATAACTTTTTTTCTCGAAGGAATTTTCAAAATCGGAGATGTTTACTGTCTGTGCAGGGTATTTTTACATATATTTGCCAAGTTTCAGGAAGTTTTGATGAAAACCGTATGTTGTGAAACAAGCTCAAATGAGCTAAGATCCTTGTCCTCTTAATGATGAAGTCAAAAAAACGAATATGACGTCATTGTGATGTATCAGGTTTGCGAACAATTATCTATGCTAATGATTCCCGCAAACTTTTGACATCATAATTTTTTTTTCTCGGAGGAATTTTCAAAATCGGAGATGGTTACTCTCTGCGCATGGTATTTTTACATATTTACACTAAGTTTCAGGAAGTTTCGATGAAAACTGTAGGCTGTGAAACAAAAAAGTCCTCAAGAAGAAGATGAAGAACAACAATGTGACTAAGACTGAGAGATCCTCCACGAGGATCTAAAAATTGTTATGGATTAGACCCCACTCACTATTACACAGCCCCGGGTTTGGCTTGGAGTGCCATGTTAAAAATGACAAAACAGAGTTTGGAATTAAACAGTGACAGATATGCTTTTAATGATAGAGAAGGCTAAAAGAGGAGGAATATCTCAAGTATGTTCCAAGAGATATGCTAAAACAAATCACAAATATCTTCCTGATTATTACAAGACTGAGGACAACTCTTACCTTATGTATTATGATGCTCACAATTTGTATGGGTGGGCTATGTCTCAATCTTTACCTTATGAAAAACTTAAATGGGTTAAAGAAAACCATTATGAAAAAGTTTTACAAGACATTGTTGTCTCCTCTCAAAAAGAAGTGGATGAAGCCGAAGTTGGATATTATTTTGGGGTTGATTTAAAATATCCAGAAGAACTTCACCACAAACATAAAGACCTACCTTGTGCCCCTGATAAACAAAGTCCAAGAAAAGAATGGTTTAGTGATTACAAACAGTCATTTCATATAAAAGATAAATCTCCAGAAAAACTACTCACTACATTAAATGATAAAGAAAGTTATGTTCTGCATCAAAGGAACTTGAGACAATATTTATCTTCTGGGTTGAGAGAAGAAAATTCATAGGATTTAAAAATTTAAACAGTCATTGGTAAAAGAAGTGTATTGATTTTAATACAAAAAGGAGAACAGAAGCAAAAACAGGTTTTGAGAAGGACTTTTATAAATGAATGAATATTGCTGTATTTTGGAAAGATTATGGAAAATGTTATGAATCGACAAAACACCAGACTTGTTACATCTTGGAAACAGGCTTCAAAGTTAATTAATAGGCCAAGTTTTGAGCGAGCAGAGGTGTTTTCAGAGAACTTTTGTGCTATTCATTCAAAAAAAGAGAGTGTTTAAATGGATAAACCTATTTATATAGGAACATCAATTCTTGACGTGTCAAAGTCGTTAATGTATGACTATTACTATAGTAATTTAAAATCAAAGTACAAGGATAATGTGTCATTGTTATATATGGATACAGATAGTTTTATATTAGAAATTAAAACAAGTGATGTATATGAAGATATGATTTATAATATTGATTTATATGATACAAGTAATTATAAGTCAGGTGATGTATTATTTTCATCAAAAAATAAAAGGGTTATTGGTGAGTTTAAAGATGAGTTGGGTGGGAAGGTCATGAGTGAATTTATAGGATTGAGATCAAAGTCTTATGCTTTTACATATATTGAAAATAATAACATTGAAAGGTGTGATAAGAAGCTAAAGGGAATAAAGAAAAATATAATCAAGGAAACAATAAACTTTAAACATTATTACAATTGTTTAACCTTAAAGAACGAAGAGTACAGAAAAATGAATACAATAAGAAGTTATAAACATCAATTATACAAAGAGATAAATAAGAAAGCATTCGGAGCTTTTGAGGATAAAATATATATTTTAGAGAATGGAATCAATAGTCTCCCTTATGGTTATAAGTATAAATGTTGATATTGGGTTGGGAATTTTAACAGGCTACTGCTGTCTTTTTACTGATTTATAAATGATAGAACCAAGCAATAACCAAACCAAAGAGTGGAGATGTAATCAGCCTTGGTATTTAAATGGGAAACATAAAGAATGTGAGAAATATCAAATAAGTCTTATTGAAGAAATAACCGGGGTAAAAGTAGAGAAGACAAATAAGCGGATAAATTTAATTCCAAATAAGTTGGAGGAAGTAAAGAAAAAAATAAATATCCTTGAATGGACTGAAAACTTTGATGGTTATCAATTGAACAATGGAAAAACAATTTACTACAATCTCAAAATGATATGTGGCTCAGGAGGTGGTCAAATAAGGGCATTAAGAGAAGTTTATCATTTCATTTCTGCTCAACAAAGACACTTAAACCAAGAACCAAGTTCCAAGTTATTCTTTGTGAATATACTCAATGGAAATGAATGTTAAAAGAAAATTAAGTTATTCCCGAATGTTGAACATGGGCAAATATTTGTTGGTTCGCTCTTTGAGTGGAATGAAAATATGAAAGGGAAGAAGTGCTTTATTCAGTAAGTCTCAATCTTTCATAGTCTCAATTTCACATTTGCTTGTATGGGAGGGAAGGGTATAGGTAGGGATAAAATCAGTCTCAATTTTACATTTGCTTGTATGGGTGGAAAGGGGATAGGTGGGGAGACAATCAGTCTCCTATTTTGAGCTTTTCGGGCTTGAGTCAGAAAGTTTTTCCCTTATCCCCCATTCATTTGAATGGGCGTCCAAGAAACCCCATTTAACATCTACTGTGGGGGAATGTAAGGCAGCATGATGGGAGCGGAATGGAAGGCAGCATAATGGGAGGAGAAGGGAAGGCAGCATGAGGGGAGGGGAAGGGAAGGCAGCATGAGGGGAAGGGAAGGTAGCATGAGGGAAGGGGGAGGAAGGCAGCATGAGGAGAGGGGGAAGGGAAAGCAGCACAAGGGGAGGGAAATGGAAGGCAACATAAGGGGAGGGGAAGGGAAGGCAGCATGAGGGAAGGGGAATGGAAGGCAGCATAAGGGAAGGGGAAGGGAAAGCAGAATTTGGGGAGGGGAATGGAAGGTAGCATAAGGGGAGGGGAAGGGAAGGCAGCATAAGTGGAAGGGAAGGCAGCATGAGTGAAGGGGAAGGGCAGGCAGCATTTGGAGAGGGAAATGGAAGGCAGCATAAGGTGAGGGGAAGGGAAGCAGCATGAGGCAAAGGGAACGCAGCATAAGGGAGGGCAGCATTTGGGGAGGGGAATGGAAGGCAGCATGAGGGGAGGGTGATGGAAGGTAGAATAAGGGAGGGGAATGGAAGGCAGCATAAGGGGAGGGGGAGGGGGAAGCAGCATGAGGGGAGGAAAATTGAAGTCAGCATAAGGGGAGGGCAAGCGAAGATACATGAGGGGAGGGGAATGGAAGGCAACATGAGGGGAGGGAATCGAAGGCAGTGTGAGGGGAGGGGAATAGAATGCAGCATAAGGGTGGGAAGGAAGGCAGCATGAGGGGAAGGGAAGGCGGTGTTAGTTGTGGGATGCAATATGACGTGTGGGAGATGTAGTTTGAGGGGAGGGGGAGGCAGTGTGGGGTGTGGGAGGAAGCGTAAAGTGTGTGATGCAGCATGATGTTTCGGAGGCAGCATGAGGGAAAGCGAAGGCAGCATGAGTGGAGTGGTAGGGAAGTCAGCATAAAGGGAGGGAAGACTGTGTAAGGGGAGGGAAGTAAGCATAAGAGGAGGGAAGGCAGCATGCCAGGCCATTACTGGGGCAATAAAACGTGTGCAAATAGCAACATTTTCTTGTTATCGACCGTGTTCTATATAACATCAAGCAGGAGCATTTAAAAATTAAAACACATGCTATTTACCTGACAAAGGCCTGCCTTCATCCATGCCCCCCATCTCCCATATGTTCCTCCAATCCAACCACCTCATGGTCCATGCTAACAGTGCACATGCATCGGCGATGTACTCTTACGTGGAAGGTGAGGATCCATAGCAAGACTGTGGTAAGCGTAGTATGGTGCGAGTGTTTCGAGTTGGTTAGATTTCCATGTAACAGGGATGTGTCAGAGCAAGTCATTTGTAATACATGTGACACTGAGGAGGCATGTGACACAGCGTATTAATTCATAGACAGGGTAGAGATTAATTCTGTCTGTATAAAAACCTCTTGTTCTCGGTGGGGCGAGGTGAGGCCTTCCCATTGCAGAAGCACATCTGTCACATATGATCAAGGCCAATTTCAATCTATCTGGCCAGTGTGTGCCAGCCATGGTGCCACATTGCACTGTAGAGCCCAGAAGAAAAGGTGTATCAATATTTTTATTGGGACCACCCCCGTGAAGGTAATCGAAGAGGAAGAGAATGAAGCTCTGACCGGGGAGTCCACGGAGAGAACAAGGAGAGTCTTGTGAGGGCAGGGGAGTCAGTGAGCCCTGTGCAAGAGAGAGAGAGAGAGAGAGAGAGAGAGAGAGAGAGAGAGAGAGAGAGAGAGAGAGAGAGGACATGAGGGAGTCCACGAGTGTGCACATGAGTGGAGACTGGAGAGTCCACCAAGAGAGACTGGTGTGCAAGGAAGATGGAGTCCTCGCTTGGAGGATAAGCCTCATGTGAGTTTTTACCCAAGCTGGATCACCATGTGCTTTGGAGGGGCCTGGAGGTAAAAGGACAAAGGAGACCACATGGCCAAGTGGAGACTACTGCTCATAGCCATTTGACTTCTGGACACCATCAAGTCCTACGTTCCCCCTGCACACTGCAGAAAAAGGTAATTCCCACTTGCATGATTGTTTGTTGTACAAGTGTGATCGTGACACCTAATGGGTTTGTTTTATGGTTTATTTCTTCCATTGTATGTAAGTTTGCAAATCCCATTCTCCATTTGTGTCTTTTCGACTTGTTTGGTTTGTTTCGTTATTACAGTGTCTTGTCGACCCTCTTCCTTGTGCTTCGCTATCTAAAAAATAAATCCTTTAAAAGGTAAGAGCATGTTTCAGCCATCTGCTTTCTGTGTGGGCTTGCCATCGTTTCAGCTCATTTGGACGACCTTTGTAAAAGTCAAGTAACATTGGACGCAGTGCCTTAAAAGACCGCTTGGACCATCTCTCGGACCATAAGATCCTGGCTCTGAGTATTTCCATGTCGACGGGATACTTGGACGTGACAATACTCATCCTTTCACTCGCACACATGCACGGATTTCCCCCACACCCGTACTACATGGTGGCACGTGCCGCGTGGCTTCGATGCCACAGCACGTCCACTCCCCACGTGCAGAAGCACATGGTTTGCAAGATGGCTGCATAGTCTCCTCCACAGCGCAACGCACCCCTGGCACAGATGCGAGTTTGAGTTTGGTCCGCGCGCCTACAAAACCCACGCACAGCACACACGTAACCAAGCATGCCGGCACGCACACACCCCACGGAGAGTTATTTGTACCAATTTGTACCACATCCATGTGTGTTGCTTGTGTACCTCTTCATTTTCAGCAACTGCCGACTATTAATATTTTGCAGCAACGACGAGTGTATTTATGTTAATATGATGTCCTGAAAGCAGATCGCACAAAATGGTGAAAAAGAAAACTGTGAACGTAATTGCCGAGAATAGGACCTCTGTGGCCTGTATCATCATGGCTTACAAAAGCAGGTTAAAGAGCACAGCGTTGCACTCAATGAAGTTTCACTTTCTGCACATTCCTTAATATTTTCTTCACTAAATTTAATGGACCGAACAGAAGAAAACATAGAGGCAATACCTCTGGGTGCTCACCTGGTTGCGGCTGGATAAGATATCTGGGGAACCACTGGTAGTTATGGATGATCCACAAAACTATATAATGGAGAAGAACGTGAATACCTATGGATTTTTTTTTTAATGCCATGAACAAACCTTGGTACATCACGGGTGATGAAGGTTGTGGTGAAGTTTCATCAAAATTGTGTGTATTGTTTCTGAGAAGAAAGCAAATACCTCTTTTTGGGGGAAACCAAGCTGTAAACCCCCTCAGACCCCGATTTTTTTATTCTTTTTTTTGTTAATGCCGTGAACAAACTTTGGTGCGTCATTAGTGATGAAGGTTGTGGTCGTTTCATCAGCATTGCATGCGTAGTTTCAGATAAGAAAGAAAAAATTAATAAACAAAGGTGTGTTACGTAATTAATGAGACGTTATTAGAACTGCCACTTTATAACTGCTGGCAGTGATGGCCGGGCACCAAGACGTCCTGATTTGATCGGACACCTGACCCTGACCCATGACGTTTTTTTTATTATTATTCAATTGAATTTAGAATGGGATTAAAATAAATTCAATTCAAATCAAATGGAAGACCCAAATAGGTACAGTCCTGTATTGGAGTCATCAGCAGGAACCCGAACAAGGAAAAAGCAAAGATGAAGTCATCAGGAGGAACCTGTATGGGATTCACATTTTATCTGATACATTTTGAGGTTAACATCATTCACAGCAATCCTTTAAATTGTATTATATTTTAGGATTAGCTGACACTGTACAATTGTGTGTTTGTGTGTGTTTTTGTTTGTATTTGTGTGTGATAGAATTGTTAGGAACAGTTGTGTGTGACAAGATGTGTGTTATATCCACGTCCGTGGTTCGAATGTACTAACAGGAAATGTTATGAACCCGACACCTCTCAAGCAAGGATGTTCGCAGAGAGTTTGGTCGTACCCGGGAACTGGGTGGTGCCCTGATGGTCCAGTAACAGTCGATGGGTTCACTGTCACCGGCTTTCCCTTCCTTTGTAACTTGTGCTGAGTCGAGAATTCCCTCGGAGCCAACGAACAAAAACTTGCACTCTGGGGGGAAAAGAAGAAGACGAAGAGGGTAATCGAAAGGTGGTTTATTTATCACACGTTCATCCGGATCCAGCAACCAAATAATCAATCAATTATTTTCTATTAATAAAACGGAAATGTGTGTTAACGGTTTCCTTTTTTTCAAATCAAGACGAACACTAAATAATTGGGACTCGACAAGTTCACATTGATCTGATGTTACCCGTGATGTCATTATGATGTAATGTATGGTCTTTCGACTGTCGATGTGTGTCAGTCATATACCTCTGTGTTCATTTTGTCTCGTCCGAGAGAGAAACCTGTTTGTTGGTTTGCGGGCACCAGCAGTGACCACTATTTTTGTTGTGTCTGTCTGTCTGTCTGTCTGTTTGTTTGTGACTCTCTCCAGAGCATAGCTCCGTGACGTTTGATGCGATATTGATGAAACTTTGACACAAGCTAGATATCATGGTCTAGTTGTGTCTTTTTGTATGAGGGGCATCCCACACCCCTTGTGGGTGGAGCCACGCCCACTTGAACTTTTTATGTATTGGTTTGCGGGCGCCAGCAGTGACCACTATTTTCGTTGTGTCTGTGTGTCTGTGTGTCTGTGTGTCTGTTTGTTTGTGACTCTCTCCAGAGCATAGTTCCGTGACATTTGACGCGATATTGATGAAACTTTGACACAAGCTAGATATCATGGTGTAGTTGTGTCTTTTTGTATAAGGGGCGTCCCATGCCCCTTGTGGGCGGAGCCACGCCCACTTGAGACTTTTTTTTTCTTCTCGCAATTTCATTTCCTAGAAGTTGTGTGTAATGTCCATAAGGACAACGTAAAAAAATCCAATTTGATTTGGTAAATTTTGATGGAAGACATAGGGTTTTACGGTTGGGCTTCCGCAAAAGCTTCCACTAACTCAATTGTACCTATCGTGGCATTGTTCAATAATGCCCACGAACCATCGCCACCTCCCGGCTAGTTAACTTTTAAAATCTATTCGCTCCTGGCATCCGCATTGAAAAACTTCAGCAATGTCAGAGCCAACCTGACTTTGTTTACCTTTCACCTGTTTGCACAAACAAACAAAGGACTTTCTGGAGAACTTCAATGTTTATTCAAAATCTGTAAATAAACATGAATTTGAAAATGGAACATTAAACTTTGGACATTCCTGACAAATTGTGAAGAAATAGTACTTAATGATTGTTATTCATATTTCAAGGAGTCATTTCTAGTTGTTCTCACCTGAGAGAGGCTTCATGATCAGACCAAGATGGCTGAATTCTGGATCTGAAAATAGAACATGTACGTGTTTCCGATTATTTACATGAATAGCAGATCGATCACACAATCAATAGAACACTTGTCACAATAGCTGTCATTTTGCTCCCTTTATCGGAGCGAAGGTATGTCCGTTGCTCTTTTGCTCAGGTGAAGCGTTACCTTCCGCAGGTGAAGGGTTACCATCCGAGATATCAGCATATCCTTGCTTCCCACGGTGTTCAATATACTTTGATCAATATCCTGTTGATTTTTGCCCATTGTTATACCTGTCAGCCAATGCAAAGACACTTGGCTTTTTTTTGTATACAATGTCGAGGCTCGTATAAGAGCTCATACACAGAACGTATAATAAGGGGAGCAGGAGTCAAGAGGGGCAAGAGAGGGAAGCGCAAACCAGTGGGGAACAGGCACATGAGGAGATCTGTGGAAGTGAGAGGGATGGGGTGGGGTACATGGGGTAAACAAGATGGACATTACAGGGACTTTAAGGAAGGAAAGCAGGGGATATGAAGGAGGTGGGTTTGGGGTGGATTAACGGGGGTAAAAAAGATCATGGTTTTGGATGAGGGAAGATAAGAGGTGGTCGTGAACAGCTGTTTTGAAGACCTGGAGCGAAGAGTAGGATTGAATAGAGTGGTAAAGATTGAATAGAGTCAGCGACAGGCAGCAAAGAAGGGTGGAGTCAGCAGCCAACTGGGTGGAGAACGGTGGAGTCACCAGCCAACTTGGTTGTCAAGGGCGGAGTCAGCAGGCGAATGCAGAGATCGATACCAGTGGTAAACATACAGGAGGTAGGACGAGCAGGAGTGATGAGCAGGAGCAACGAGCAGGAACTGGATGAGCAGGAGGACAACAGACGGCCTCTCGACACGTCCTTTATAAATCCTGCGGTGCAGGGCGGGGTGCCGCCCCGGAGCGATGCATTGTCACCCAAATTGGGTGCTCCCATTAGGACCCAGCCAGCACACGACGCAGCTGTGATGACCTAAAGCGGCCTTGCTTTACATCCGGCGAGACTATTCTGAGCTGCTGTATCGTCTCGCTCCGAACACCCTGACACAATCGTCCTGCACCAAACTCCCATGCCGTGTCCTGGTGACCAGCCGAGGGTCACGTCGGTTCTGCATGCCTGCCCGGGTACCCCCAGTGACCCCCGGTTAGCGCTGGTAAATGTGCTGCTTTGTCCATATGCCATGCGGCCTGAGCGATCCTGGCCGTACAGCACGCCTATGCTTGGCAGCAGCCTCGCCAGGGCGGAGGGGTGAGAAGATGTCTGCTGTCCGTGGGAGACACCCATGGCCGTGGTGGTGTGCAAAGACCGACGATAAGTTGTTGTAACCCATGCGCAGACCTGAATGAAGAGATGTGCTATGCATGCCCTATACAGTGCGCGCGGGT
>NC_140967.1:108448163-108478163 GCF_056783735.1 Eptatretus burgeri | reverse complement strand
GGGAGGCTACAATCACCAAAAAGCAACATCTCCAATGGACACAGCAGTTGATGGATGCTGTGAACCACAATCAAGAGGTGAGGGCCTTCTTTATGGATATCTATCAAGCCTTTGACACTGTTTGACATACATTCTTGATTTTTCAGTTCTCTTCCTTTGGCATTCTGGGCTTCCTGCTCAACTTATTGTCTGATCTTGTATATGTGGGGGAAAAGGGGGGCAGGGTGGGCCTTGTTGGTATCCTTTCGTATATTCTTTCCCTTCAAGCTGGGGTTTTACAAGTCAGCGTGTTTGGCCCTCCATTATTCTTCATCTATCTGATTCTCTTGAAAACCAAATTTATCATTTTGCCGATGACTCCACCCTGTATAGAATGATCCATCACTCTTATGAAAGGCCTGCCACTGTTAAATCCCTTTCATCAGACCTGGAAAGGAAAGCCATTGGTCAGGAACTTTCAACATGTCCTTCAAGGCAGGGAAGTGACATTAATTAAACAATTAATTAAATTAAACTTGGTTTCATTTGAAAATACCAAACAAATAGTCTGAGGACTAAAAATGTTCAGTGTACATCGAAATAGGAAACAAACAATCCTGGTGTGGGCTCAGTAGTTCAGGTGTCTGACTTTGGATCTCAAGGTCCTGAGTTTGAGCCCCAGTTTTTCTCTTTTTGAATTAACACAAGATGGGGTTGACTTAGCCTATCATCCTTCCGAGGTCAGCGAAATGAGTTCCAATGTCCTGTAATAGGGGCATTGCATCAGCGGAGCAGCTGCATCCTCAGCCAATGATGGTACCTGCAACCCTGTGCTGCATATGAAGGAGGATGACCGTTTTTACAGCCATTTTTCCCTGCTGTGCAGGGGTTTGGCTTTTTGTGAGGCAATGTTTTATGGCCGGATGCCCTTCCTGACGCCAACCCTGGTCACCTCTTACGACACACAGGGATATGGTACACCTATTCTAACCGGGGCATACACCGGGACCAGTACACTGGCACTCATTTCGCCGACCTCGGAGGATGACAGGCTGAGTCAACCCCCTGGTGTTAATTCAGCAGCCAACGGGGCTTGAACTCAGGACACTGGGATCCCAAGCCACCACCCTAACCACCAAGCCAACACCAGGCTTTACTGCATATGAAGGAGGAAGCAAACAAAATGAAGTGATAAAATAACAAAAAAAAAATCATGATAATTACAAATAAGCAGATAATAAAGTCTAAATTCCATTTCATGACAATATACAGCACCTGTTTTGAAAAAGTAAAAGGAGAGGTGCCCTGCTAGCCCCAGTTGCTGCCAGTCACATGCAAAACTATCCGAGCAGCCACCTTCAGCCCAACTCAAGCCATGCAAAGTATGTGAGAAGCATCTTTGGCAGCCTCACCCCAACTGCAGCAAAGCACCACCAACAGCAAGAACAGCTCTTCAGCAAGAGATGGAGGAAAGCAGTTGCTATTAGCATCGATCCAAGGCTGAAGCTCATTCCCAAGGTCGTCAGACATGCATGAGGTGAATGAGTACATGCGTGGCCCTCTCGGAACCCTCTGCATACAGTGCTGCTCCAAACACAAAGAAGGTGACCACAGTTGACGTCTTCGGCGAACAGCTCAGTCAGCAGTCAGCTGGCCCCAAAGCACCACCAGGCTCGCTGGCCCCAATGATTAACTGCCAATAACCACCATCCAGCTCGATGTACATCAGGTGCAGCCATTCTGTGGCATCATGCAAATAGCACTGTCCAAATCTCTCTCTTCTGCTATCGTACTCTCTCTGTCTGTCTCTCTTTGTCTGTCTGTCTCTCTTTATCTCTATCTCTTATCTCCACCATAATTGGAAATCAAACGATCTAATCCACTTCTCTCAAGGTCGACTGGAAAAGTTGTAGTTCCTGGAACTCCTTGGCCTCACAATCTGCCATAAGTAACCTTTCATAAGAGGATCGCGTTACCAAACTGGTATCAAAGGCGAGTTGCCCTCTGGGTCTGAGGCATTCCTGAGCTTCACAGACACCATCCTGTTGTACAAGGTTCTCATCTGGAGCTTCACGAAGAAACGTTTCCTGCTCTATGCCTCCCACCTTGCTCTTTTTGAAATGATCAATAAAGGCTTTCTGCATCATTGGTATTTCAAGACAGGAGGTGGATTTTCCAATGGCTGTCATTCTCCCGTCAGTGGCAGGATGGTGGGTTCTCTATTTTATACAAGCCTGCATGTGGCCTTTCTCTTCCTGCCCTCTACTGTCTCTGCACTCCCCAAGCCATCCCAGGTTATATACATTCCTCAAGAAACCCTCATTGAAACTCTCACTTGATTATCCTCTCAAAGTTCAGGCCGGTTGTCACCTGAATTCATTCATAACCTTATTCTCCTGATTGTGGAATTATGTCCCCGTTTCTCTCCTCACTAGAGTCTTTCAAATATGCTGCACATCACGACCTCTTGTTGTCACCCATGGAAATCCATTATATCTCATAACACAATCTGATGTTTTGCCATACTGGTCCTCTCTGTCACTCAAACACTCACAAACACATACCTTCGTGCAACCTTTGGTTTCCATATTTATTATCTTAAGGTATGTATGGAATCATTTATTAAAATGTTCAGTTGTTGCATCCACTACTGTCGCTGGCAAATCCTTATTTACCCACACCACGACTCTTGATTAATAAATCCCGATCTTATGTCAGGTGTAGCTCTCTCTCTCTTTCTCACTCTTTTTCTTCACTTTCCAGGTGTGATTCCTTGTCCCGTCTCTTCTCTATCTAAGATAATCTACTGTACTTGCATTCCCTCTGTGAATCCACATTAATGCTCTTAAAACCCCAGGCCTTAATACCTCCAAAATGGAAAGGATGTTCATACAAAAAGATCTAAAATACACGTTTATTGTCTCTCACAGCTGCTTATTCTGAGTGCTGTGTATTTATCCCTGCACAAAGCATGTAACACTGATACCCCACCATACTGGCACTGAGACTGATGCTGTAGCTCAGCAGTAGCACACTCAGCTTAGACCCGTCTACATACTTTGTGCTGCATGCTTCCCATTCCACAAGTCCGCTCACCTGGGAGAAAGGTGTAGCGAGCTTGGAAGCCCGAGTCCTCGATCTCCGCATCAGCAAAGAACCACACCCGCATGTAACGGCCGTTGGACGTGATCGTCGGTGGGCGGTTGTGGCCACAAAAGCGACCGACGAGCGGTGAAGCTGCGAACGGCCCGTCCCGCACGTCGACCTTGTCGAACATACAATCCCAGGAGGGTTCCAGAGAGAAGGGCTCATCAAAACGAAGCTGAATGCGTTGTCGGGGTTCAGCTGTAGTAAACACCGAGCTGTTAGTACCACAAGTACCACAAGTAAGTTGCATGTGACAACTACCACAAGTAAGTTTATCTGGGAGATGACTGACAACATATAACCTGTGAAACATCAATGTCTTCCACAACTAGATGTTCTCAATAAACCTCTTCTTGGCTGAATTACCAAATCTCCTGCAACTCCACATCACTTTCTCAGCCAATCAAATCACATTCCTCAAACAATATCATCACACTATTGTTCAATAATTTAAGTGATCTTGACTCGGGTACCTCATGATGCCATCAGTAATTGACTGAAGTTCCACTTTGTATTTAAAAGAAATTCCCTTGACAGCTCATGTGTGACAAACCTGAGATAGTTCATGTCATGGACATGCATACTAGGTGCTTTGATTTGTGCAGGGGCTCCTGGGTCATCCCTGAGCTGCTGAGTGCAATGTCGTGTCCGTCTGTTTCTTTTGCGTCACAATTACAATATCCATGGTCATTCCAAGTCATATTTTCCACTTCTGCAATGCTTTCATCACATGATGTAATTTTAGGGACTCGTCTCTAAGATCTTTGAACTCCTCTTTTCCTCGTGAACACCAAATTGGCCACTCGTGAAAAAAGAGAATGTCCAGCCAAAGTAATTACCAATCGGAATGGGTTTCTTGTGTTCCGTGCATTTCTGTGTAAAATAAAATATCACAGCACAATTTTTATAATTCATTATTCATTTTTAGCTCACCTGCACTTTAGGCAGATGACCTTATGTGATCGAGCAGTGTCCATAGGTCACTGAGTCAGTGAGTCTGCAAACGATTCAATAATTATCGCTTGAACTAAACAAACGATTTTGATGAAACTTGGCCACGTGCTTCATATCTGATACCCAATGAAGGTTCATTGACCATATCAAAATCTGTGCTCATTAAAGGGATCTATGGGGGGTTTTTGACCCCCCCTCCAAGAAAAAGGTGTTTGCACTTCTCCAAAACTACACACACGATTTCAATGAAAGTTGACCACAACATTCATCACCCGTGATGTACCAAAGTTTATTCACGACATTAAAAAGATCAGGGTCTAATGGGGTCTGCGGGGGATTTGAGTGACTGATGCTCCTGGTCCAGGTGAGCTTCAGGACCCAAGGTCGTATTTCTATAATTAGATCGATGGCCTATTTTTAAACTTCTTTCGAATGAACTTTTGACAATTTAGGAGTTTAAAACAGAATCATACCAAAATATGCAATTTGGTGTCTGTCTGTCTGTTTGCGATACATTCAGTCATTACTTATCCAATCTCATACAAACTTGCCAGGGGGACTAAGGATCACACGGCAGAGGTTGTTGCGACTTAACCCCCCCCCCTCCTCAAAGGGCATTTCCACCTTGGACAAACTCCATGTTAAGGTGTATAAATGCTCAGTGTGGTGTTTGGTGGTGCACAACTACTGGACGTAAAACAAAATATCACCCCAAATGATTCAGTAAATTCTGTTTGAATTATTATATTACCTTTTTAACAGTCGCTATTAAACTGGAAGAAGTTTGGAGGACACTCGACATGCTTAAGGCATTCTATGTTTACATGTCTCCCACAGATGAACAGATCAAAGCCGTCTCGACCTTCTCGGCCTCCAGGTAAGCGGAAATAATCTTTAGCTAATAAAGGTGCTAAGATGAGTCTCTATGCATGAATGATGAATCCCATCACGTGTTCGATTTTTCGAGCCATGATCACATTATATGTGGACTGTATATGGATTGTTTATAACATACAGTTTCTTGGAGTCCCAAATGTGATTTTTTTCCAGCCATGGTTTCAAGTGTGATGAGGGTTAATGGCCCCAAAACCCTTACAGCCCAATTGTGACCCTTATTTGATACATTACGCAATTAGTAAAGGTCGTTCGCATTATTTAATACTCGAGTGAGGGAAATTTGAAGAAATGTGGATGTACTTACATATGGGTGGTGTATCAGCTAACAGTCACTGCACCGCACACCTATCAGAAGTAAAAATTATTATAACCAGTTATCCAGTTACGTCAAGTCATGGCTGACTTCTGGTGACATTCATGATCAGACTTCTCCAAACATCCCAATCCTGCTTTGCTTTCTGAAGTTCTGGAAGAGACAGCGTAGTTGCAGCTTTTACCCCATTCATCAGAGACACATACAAGGTCTGCCTCTTCCACTTCTTCCCTCAAACATACCCAACACAGTTCACTTCTCCAGAATTTGCAAGCGGATGAAAACCATCTTCAAAAATGAAGCTTAAATCATAAAAATGATTCCTTACGTTCGCTCAATTTGTCTAAATACTACATTAGTTGCACAATTTGCTTGTTTTAAAACCAGTCGTATTTTGCATCATTTTAATCGGAAGCGTGCACTGAATTTTACTACAGCGCTGCGATGGAACTTATGTAGTAGACATGTACACAGATCAGTATCGCTTGGAAATCGTGCACGGAACTGGAAAGTGGAAGTGAACAAAAAGCAGTACAGCTCTCGGTGCTGCGGCTTGGTAGAAGTTATAAAACATGATTACCAGCATTGGGAAAATGATCGATTCAAAGAATGGTGCAAGAGTCGTTCATGAAGATTTGACTTTTTTGGGGGGGGGGCGGGGGGGGATGTTTGACGAAGTAATAAAAAAAGAAAAAGAGCAATCAGAGATTGCAGATCCTTCCCAGGACTTCTTTTGCGTGGTCTATTTTGTGTGTTGTTTCTGTACTGGTGTGCTACGTCATCAATAACAGACATAATTAGAACTGCCACTTTATAACTGCTGGCAATGATGAATGGGTACCAAGACGTCCCGCTTTGATCGGACACCTGACCCTGACCCATGACTTTTTAAAAAATATCATAATTCATTATTCAATTTAATTTATAATGGGATTAAAATAAATTCAATTCATATCACATGGAAAACCAAATAGGTACAGTCCTGCATTGGAGTCATCAGAAGGAACCCAAACAAGGAAAAAGTAAAGATGAAGTCAGGAGGAACCTGGATAAGATTCGCATTTCAGCTGCTACTCTTCTACCCATAAACCCATCCAGACACAGCCAAATGTGCCTTGTTCAAAAAAAAAGAAAAAAAAAGAAGACATCAAAAAATTCAATAATTCTGGCTGCCTGACCATGCGTCCAATCAAGTTAAACTTTTAAACATGTATTCCCCATCAATACTACGTCATAAATGTGAAGTTTCACGGCAATTGATTAAATGGTTCCAGAGAAAACATTATTAATATTTTTCTTCAATCAAATATGGTTGCCAAATCATGTGATCTATCAATTAATCCTTAAACTTGTACACCCAAGGCGTGGGAAACATTTGAGTGAAGTTTCCCCTCGATTTGTCCAGCCGTTCTGGAGAAGAAGATTTTTATAGGTTCTCGGGTAAATACAATATGGCTGCCAAACCATGTGACCGATGACATCACATTTGTGAACCTTTTGTTCCTCATGGGTAGGCAGTCATACTTGTAAAGTTTTGCCTAGATATATTCAGCTACTTCAGAGAACAAGGCTTTTGAAGGATTAAAAAAAACAAAAACAATATGACTGCCGAATCACGTGGCCGATGATGATGCCAAATTATTTTCCGTAAACCATTTTATCCCTAATGACCCTCAAAAAATTTCATACTGATCAGATGTAGCGTTCTACAAATGCAATTATGACATCATAACAAAGGCATCTATGACATCATAAAAATTCACACTTATTTTTCATGAGTACTTGCTATGTGCCAAATATCAATTTTTTCCTTGGTGCAGTTTCAGAGATACAGAGGTCGAAAGTTTTTTCGTTTTCCAACATGGTTACCACACCACTTGACCTATGATGTCATAATTGTCAATAAAACATTTGACATGAGTGGTTGCACCAATGGTGAAAAATTCGTATCAATCCAACAAGCGGTTGCAGAGAAAAGCACGGAAGTTCTGTGCGGACAAACAGACAGACAAACGGACCCAAACGCAATACCCTCTCCTTTGGCGAGGGTAATAACAAAAAAAGGAAGCGGGCGGGGGAGATCAACTTATAATTTTTTTTTGACCATATGACAATATGGGGAAGATAATAATAAAAAAATTGGGTCAAAATGTGAAGGCCAAAGTCATAGTAATTATAAATAACCCTTATTAGCCTCGCTGCAGTACGTCAAGTGTGAGACGGCCCGCTTTTTGAAAATCACTTCCGTGTTTATTTATTTATTTACCTTTGAGCTCCAGTGTGTCTGTCCAGCCCGTAACGTTTTTTACCAATTGAGCTTTTGTCATCAAATCTTCAACAAACCTTTATAATGAGATTGTGCAGAATACAAATTGGTAAAATGTAAAATTTAAACTCGTTTTCATCAAGTTGAGTTTGAGTACCAAACTGATGCGGATGGCTTTGCATTTTGAGATGCTTTCTAGTCGTGAATATATTTGACAATGTGGAAATGACAGTGATAAATAAATTCATTACCTATCGACAGACTCACCCTCGAGGATGTAAACACAATTCTTTCCAGGAGGGTAGGTTAAAGGGTAGTCAGGAGATGAGAAATACCCTCCGTTGGCCCTTCGTACCCATTTCCCACACTCCAAGTCCTCAGCCTCTGCCAATGACATACAAAACAAGAGCGAGAATTGCTTTGCAATACATGTCCCCGACCAGTTCATAATGAAGAAGAAGAAACCCTATAACCCACAGTGTTTGGGTCTACTGTGTTCGGCATAATAAAAGGAAAAGCAATTTTCATTCACTGATGTATTTTGGAGACTACAAATCAATAAAAGCAACTGGGATAAGAATAATAAAAATTAGTTTGCTTTAACGCACACTCGAGCCGATACCGGACCTAAAATGAAGAAGATGAACCTTTTTAACCCACCCTGTTTCATTCGTTTCTTGGTTTTGCTTATTTCATGTTAAAAATAACCCGATGTACATACTGTCGCGTTTTTTTGTTTGGTGTTAAGTTCTTTCAAATAATGTTGTTGTTGAATTGCTTGAAAGGGGATGATGATGATGATGATGATGATGGAGAGGAGGTGGCAATGTGGACGTGAGGGAGGAGATGCCATCTTCACAGAGTCAGAGATATGTTAACGTTCCGTGCTGCGGAATAAACGAACTTGTGCCTTGCAATGGTTCACATTGTTTAGCATCTGTTGAGCAACATCACATTGGTGACAAGGATGATGGAATTTTCGATTACCACACCGGCTCCCTTCCCTTTATGGCTCTACCTGGTGAACCGCCCATTCCTTGGTCCAGGTGGTTGACGTCCTTTCACACCTACCTGCTTGCAATGGATCTGCAAGATGTGGCCGATTCACAGAGACCTGCTTTGCTCATACACTGTCTGGGCACGGAGGGTCATTGCATTTTCTTGACATGGGGCTCTGCGCACACCTACATTGAAGCCACCGCCATGCTTGCTTTGCATTTCAGAGGCACTTTGAGTGCCCTCATTGGACGGTTCAAATTCTGACAACAGGGCCAGCGACTCGGTGAGTCAATTCTCCAATACGTGTCTACATTGAGAGAATTAGCGTTTCCTTGTAAATTTGGAATACTGCACGATGAGATGATTAGAGATCACCTGATTGAGAAAACATCGAGTACACCAAGTGAGGGAGAGACCTTGACTCAAGCCATAAAGATAGCTAGTCAAGTGGAAGCAGCTCACCACAGTCCACAAAAACTTACCACAGCATTCTCACCTGTTACAGCTACACACTCTACAGTTCAGGGAATTCGGCAAACTCTCACACGACGGTACAGAGCTCGCAGTACAACATATGCAGCAGCACCCCGCACGGTCTATACTGCATTGTAGCAACTGTGGGTCCATCAGGCATGAGTCCAGAGCGACTAATTGCTCTGCCTGGGGCAAGCAGTATAGAGATTGCAGAAAATTTAACCAATTTGCCAGTTGGTGTCAGCCTCACCTCAACTTGAACAACCGCTCAGCCACAGACCTCGCACCCTCCACCGGCCAAAATCCTAACTGTTCTATCGACTTCGTCAAACTTTGAGACATGCTCCTGGATCCTGGATGTTTCTCAATGCTCCTGGATACTGGTGTCAAGGTGTCTCTCCTGAATTTTGAAACATACACACGGTGTTTTTCTGACGACCCTGCAATGCTCCTCCACCGCCCTCACTGGTTACGGACATGCCAACATTGTTGTGATGGGTATATTACAGCTGACTGTATGGACGTTTTAGCCATTACAGGACGTTCGAAAATCGTTATAATGTTTACGCGGACCGCGGGCCCATGTACCATGTGACTCGTGTTCAGACGAGCAGGCAACGGGCGGATGATCTGCAAAGTTTATTTCACCGGCGATTAAACTTTGCAATGTCTCCAGGGTTGTTCTACATTATACAGCAACTATTTCGTGGATAAAGTCATTATTTGAACAAATTCATTCAATTACTTTAATTGCCGCAGCGCAGGTGAAGGCCGGCTTTATAATTAAAGGGGTCCTACATGGTATTCGGCCACAGCTTGGCTATGTTGGAACAGGCCACAACGATTTATTAAGGATAAAGTGCTCAAAATGTTTTTTTCGCTTTCTTCACTAATTTTCATTCCTTTGAATGGTTTATAAACGCCTGGAGATACCAGTGTCTGTGGCATATTTCATTTCCGCATGTATGATAACCCCCCCCACCTCGTGTTAAACCAATGGCTCAGCCCATGGCTATAAAGCCTGTGATTGGTTGTGGGACAAGGACGGGATGTAAGACTGTGAGGAAGAGACAGTCGGCAGGCATGGTCTGGGGTAGTTTGGTCCGACGCTATTACAGGACGTTTTTAATATCGAGGGTGCATCGGCTTTTTCCGGTATTCTGTATCCTATTAAGCCGATATTACAATCGAGTCTTTACTCAATTGGCCATCTTAATCTTCCGGGGTGCCGGGAGGAGGTGATCAAGGATGATCAACATTTCTAGTGATGATGATGGGGGTTCATCAAGGAGGGTTAATCGAATTAGGTTAACCGCAGACCACGGCGGGAGAGTTCCAAGGGGTCGGAACCCCCCAGAGTGGTTAAGGTCCCCTCTAACCCTGAAGAGTACTATCACAAACTTATAGTTATAGTTTCGGTTTTTGACGGCGTTACATCCCTATGCCCTGACAACCCTATAAAAATGGCTACACTGGTTAACGAAGAATTTGGGGATGTGTCTCATGCCAAAAAGCTCAGATCTGGAGGTCTCTTCATGAAGTGTAAATCAGGCGACCAACGGGAGAAGGTTATGATAGCCCAGTATTTTGGCGGGGTCCGTGTATTGTGTCATATTCCTCGGAGCCTGAGGGAGAGTTGAGGAGTCATTTACGGGATTGATCCCTCCATTGAAATTGATGATATCACGAGTCATTTAGCGGAGGTAGGAGTTGTTGATGCCCGCTGTCTCACCACAGTCAGGGATGGGGTCAAAGTCAATACCACTTTGGTGGTTCTGTCTTTTGACACCCCAGTCCTTCCCCCGAAATTTTATTTGGGCTATCAAGCCTTCACTGTACAGGAAAACATTCCACCTCCCTTAAGATGCTACAAATGCCAAAAGTTCGGTTATACTGCTCCACCCTGGAGAGGCAAACAATGCTGCAGCAGATGTAATGGAGAGCACAAATACAGAAGCTGCACTCATGAAGAAATGTTTTGTGCCAACTGTGGTGGTGACCACAGCACAGCCTTCAGACGATGTCTTGAATTCCGGAGAGCTGCCCAGATCCAACAGGTGAAGACACAGGAGAAGCTGTCGTACGCTGAGGCTGTCCGGATGGTCCCCAAAATTGGAAAAACTGTGACTCTAGTAAAAGCGGTTGAGAGCACGTCCAAAATTGAGTGCCCAGTTAATGTCCTCACCAAATCAGTGGGAGTCCAGACTGAGATGAAAGACGCAGAATGCCAAACCGAGAGAGCAACATCCGACGTGGTCACAAATTCTACTAAAGAGGGATTCATTGGCTTCATCACTGAAGCAGTAAATGGTGCAGCTCAAGCAAGGAGCAGATCCGAAAAAATACATATCATCTCCACTGCAGCCTTTAAACATCGGAGCTGGGAGGAGTTTACTTTCAAAAGGATTAACAAAATATTCAGCCAATCGACCCATCAACGCAGAGGGGCAGGCTCCAGGCAGTCCCAGGATTCCCTTGCTGATTCATGTAAATCTTCCAACGATTAACACGAAGTGCAGCACTCATGTGTCGGAGCTTACTAAATTCATCAGCGATCTTACATCCACACTGGATATTATCCATTCGTTATTTAAGAAACCTGGTTTAAAAGCCCTAATCAATTTCAGATTACCGGTTACATCCTTCAATGTATTCTCCGAGTAAGCGTACCGGATACACTTTGTTAACCCAGCCGGATGTACCCTCGATTCTATAAATTTGTCTGGGAATTCAAAACGGAAATGGGGTGGACAGTATAAAGTTATTACTTTTTAGCCGCGTCGTGTTGTGAACGCTGGCTCTAAGAGAGCTCCGCGTTGTTGTTGTTGTTCTTCTTCTTCTTCTTCTTCTTCTTCTTCTTCTTCTTCTTCTTCTTCTTCTTCTTCTTCTTCTTCTTCTTCTTCTTCTTCTGCTTCTTCTGCTTCTTCTGCTTCTTCTTCTTCTTCTTCTTCTTCTTCTTCTTCTTCTTCTTCTTCTTCTTCTTCTTCTTCTTCTTCTTCTTCTTCTTCTTCTTCTTCTTCTTCTTCTTCTTCTTCTTCTTCTTCTTCTTCTTCTTCTTCTTCTTCTTCTTCTTCTTCTTCTTCTTCTTCTTCTTCTTCTTCTTCTTCTTCTTCTTCTTCTTCTTCTTCTTCTTCTTCTTCTTCTTCTTCTTCTTCTTCTTCTTCTTCTTCTTCTTCTTCTTCTTCTTCTTCTTCTTCTTCTTCTTCTTCTTCTTCTTCTTCTTCTTCTTCTTCTTCTTCTTCTTCTTCTTCTTCTTCTTCTTCTTCTTCTTCTTCTTCTTCTTCTTCTTCTTCTTCTTCTTCTTCTTCTTCTTCTTCTTCTTCTTCTTCTTCTTCTTCTTCTTCTTCTTCTTCTTCTTCTTCTTCTTCTTCTGCTTCTTCTGCTTCTTCTGCTTCTTCTGCTTCTTCTGCTTCTTCTGCTTCTTCTGCTTCTTCTTCTTCTTCTTCTTCTTCTTCTTCTTCTTCTTCTTCTTCTTCCAAAACCTTTATGACGTGGCTCTTGGACACATTTGTCCTTGTTTTTTTCTCACTTTCTATTCTTTACTTCCATTTTATCAATATATTTTCCGGTTTTGGTTGTAACCTTGAGTTTGGGCGCATGGCGGTTACAGAGCCTCATGGCTCTGACTATGCCAAAAAACAAATGGAGGAAGGAGGAGGGACAAGGAGGGAACCAGGAAGTTGATGCAGAGGAGGAGAGGGTAGCCATTTTGAGGTGGGCTCATTCCTGAGTGTCTTTCGCGTTGGAGTTTCCATCTGCAGTATCTTTCTCAGATGGTTGTTTGGTCAAAACCTTATTGCAGTATCTCCACCTTGCAGACTACATTGGGGCCTACTGTTGGCTGTTGGGGTCTACTGTTGGGGCCTGCCTGGGGCCTACTATTGGGGCCTACTTTTGGGGCCCTGCCTGGAGCCTACTGTTGGGCCTGCCTGGGGCCTACTGTTGAGGCCTACTGTTGGGCCCTGCCTGGGGCCTACTGTTTGGCCCTGCCTGGGGCCTACTGTTGGGCCCTGCCTGGGCTTACTGTTGGGCCCTGCCTGGAGCCTACTCTTGGGCCCTGCCTGGGCCTGCCTGGGGCCTACTGTTGGGGCTGACTGTTGGGGCTTACTGTTGGTGCCTGCCTGGGGCCTACTGTTGGGCCCTGCCTGGGCCTGCCTGGGGCCTACTGTTGGGCCTGCTTGGGGCCTACTGTTGGTGCCTGCCTGGGGCTTGCATTGGGGCCTACAGTGAGGTGGGCCCCATTGAATGCTCTGCTTGCTCAAACTTTTGCTGCAGCTCCTCCAGTTCTGGATCCCTGATCTTGCCTCGAGTTTGGTACTGGAGTATATGGTGCTGCTCACATGCACAATGTCTGAGTCTCTCCTCTTCTGACGGTTTTAGGACCTTGGGACTGGCTGGAATTCCAAATGCATGCCATCCGGTCACCACCATCTTTTACACGAACTGCACCCTCCAGCTCCCTGGATGCCGACTCCTTCACCATTGTGCTGGCCTACTTGGTTTCTCTCTCTTTCTTCCCTTCTTCATTATGTATATGTATATGTTTCTGATGGTTACAATCCCAAAATGAAAGCGGGTTGATCGTGTGTTAGCTTGGTGTGTTGCAGGCCGAAACAATATAACAAAGGGAGAAGGAGACGAGGGGCAGGAGAGGGAAGCACAAAACAGTAGGGAACAGAGACCATAGGAGATTTGTGGAAGGGAGAGAGACGGGGTAAACAAGATGGACACTCCAGGGAATTTGAAGAAGGTGGATTAACAGGGGTAGCAAAGATGATGGTTTTGGATGGGCGAAGATATGAGATGGTGGTGAACAGCTATTTCGAAGACCTTGAGGGAAGAGTGGTGTTTAAGAGAGTGTGGGAGTTTGTTCTATAGGTGGAAAAAAAGAGGAATAAAAGGGTAAAGGTGAGCAGTGATTCTTGATTTTGGTAGTTTCACGAGAAGGGGGTTGCTGGCGGACCTTGAGTGCCCTGAGGAAATGTAGGGGTGGGGTGGGGGGGACAGAGTACAGACAGAGCAGGTGGGACAAGGCTGGAGAGGAGATTGTAGAAGACATAAAGACCACCGACCTGCCTGCAGTGAGAGGGTGAGACCCAAAGATTCGGCTTCATTGTGGGAAATCCAAATGATTCTAAAGTATTGGTTTCCACAGTGTGCAGCCGAGCTAGGTGTGAGGCAGGAGTACCAACTCAGAGGGGAGAGCAGTACTCCATCATGCTGCGGATAAAAGCTTTATATGTGGTAATTTCATTTCTAGACAATTATGTTCTGCAATTTCATTTTCAGACAACATTGCTTTGTTTAACCTCTTTGTCTGATCTGCTTTCATTATCTACCCATCACTTTGACATAGACACATGTTGAATAAAAAAACCAAAAAAACATTCACTTCAACTGACTATTGGGCCTGTGGTGCCTCGCCGGCTTAAAATGTTGTGCAATTTCATTTTTAGACGACATCCCTTTTGTTTAACCGTTTTGTGTGATCTGCTTTCACTATCTCCCCATCACTTTGACATTGAAACATATTAACCCCCCCCCCCAACCCCAAAGTAAAACGAAAAAAAACCCCCTCCATCGACCTCGTGTTCGGAGTTCCTCCACGTTGGTTCTGAGCTGTGAAAAGCATCGATCAACATTCTGTGTTCTCTGTTAATTGATATGTTTTTTAATTGAGTTTTGTGAATTTTTTTCACTTGAATTCCATATTTAAAGGTAAGCCTTTGTGGTTCTCCTATTTTTGTGTGCTTTATCCATGCAGAACTTTGTACGGAACTTGTAACAGGCTGTGTTTGCTACGCAGGAGCGAAGGCCACTCACCCGGTGATTTAACAAGCTTAGCGGGAAACCAACCATTACTTTTTTAATGTGAAGAAACATTTAAAACTGATGCCTTCATGGAGTCGGGTACACCTGGAACATTTGAGATCAATAATTAATGTTCAGGTAACACATTACCTTGGTACGGTGAGGATGGAGACACATGTACAGGTACAGGAGGTTTTAACTTTTAACCTCAGCATCATATGAGTGATCGCGTTTTCTTTTGTCCTCAGGGCTGTTTCTAAAGCAGTTGGTTCTTAATAATATGAGCCAGACAGTATGCTTTAGAAACGTTATTTGGTTTATGTTTGTGTGCTTCAAAGAAAAATATATTTGATAACACCCAGTTTCTGAGCTGTTTGTCTTGACGTGTTTTCCAAATTGTAGCCAAATAATTTTTTCCTCCCCATAAACATGACTGGCAGCTGTTTATAGAGATTAATGTTTATTTACATTTTCCTGAACCGTCTATAAATGTCACTTTTTATAATTTGTTTATTGAAATTCCCCCAAAACGAGGGTGAAAGCTTCGCAAGGTTTTTGGGTTGCAGACAGAACATACTGTAGTGAGTAATCACACCAACTCAAATCAACTGATGCCGATAAACGGACACCGATCGGTGTGTGTGTGTGTGTGTGTGTGTGTGTGTGTGTGTGTGTGTGTGTGTGTGTGTGTTTATAAAGTGTGTCGTATTGTAGCATCGATGGCTCAACTAATGATAAGCTTGTTGCGGTGGGAAGTTAAAGTCCTGAGGGGCTCAACTCCTGAGGAGACGTTCCGAATTATGGCGGACAACGCGCGTGCGGGTCGGGAGGAGACGCGCAAGAAACCTTAAAAACAATTCAAAACAATGGGTTTATTTCTTGAACCACACAAAATAAAAACAACCAGGGATGATGTAATCGTGAGGAGACCAAGAAGGGTGGGTGGAAGTAGCTACAACAAATAAATAATTATTTACAATGAGGTAAAAATGAAACGGGACAATTATTTGTCCACATCACCCCCTTTATGGCACATGCAAACAGGACAATTCTTAAGCTGACATTTCCATACTTGTACATTGTGATGACTATCTACTTGCACCTGGACCATGCCACTCTATACATTCCCATTTTCTCAATGGGAATATCTAACCCCCACCCACAAATGTAACAATATTCTCTCTAACTCTCCTCCCCCACCCCCCTCTCTCTCGAGCTTGGTGTTGGCTTCGTGACAAGGACGGCTGGCTTTGGATCTTGGGGTCCTGAGTTTGAGCCCCGTTGGCTGCTGAATTAACACCAGGTGGGGTTGACTAGCCTGTCATCCTTCTGAGGTCGGCAAAATGAGAACCAGTATACTGGTATAGAGGCACAGCCGTGCCCCCAACAAACTGATAGCTACCCGGCAGCCAAGCAGCCATAAGCAAGAAGAACTCCAAGGGAGTGCATGAGTGAAAATTGTGTGTTTGGGAAACTGAAATGCCCATATTGAATATAATTAACGGCTTACCATCATGAAGGTCAGCCGGACTTCACCTCGCAGGGGTCTTAGCCACCATTTTGATTCAGCCCAGTAAAAATGCCTAGCCTTGGAAACGCTATCTACTCCTACGGACTAATTAAAGTGTATGATCAAAATATGATTTCAGATTTGAGGATTGGATCTTGTGGACTAAATAATTGTTGAAATCTGGAGTAAAATCTGAAAATGTTAAGAAATAATCAATTCTTACAGCCAAGGGTGTAAACTGTATTTATTTAAGGAAGGCTATCTATCCTTCCACCTTCCCCATAATTACACAAGAACATGTGAAATTGCCAAAGCATTAAACTGAACTTTTTCTCCTGTTCCAACAATTACATTGAGTGATGAAAAGATTAAGGAATATGCCCGAATTGTAACTTCATTGAGTGCAACAAAAGTAATTTTAAAGCAGGTGAAAGCTCCCGTGGCGTGAGCAGTGCGTGTGGCGACTACGGCTCGGTTCTCCGTGGGAAAATCCTCAGAGTTTGGAAGGCAAAATAAATCGGAGGATTAGAATGAGTAAAACGAACTACGAGTTCAAGAGAGAATTGAAACATGTTTTCAGTGCCTACAAAGCAATGCATACCCACTCCACGGCAGGATGCCAGAGAGATAAACACACTTGCTCTAAGCTGTCTATCTTGTGGTCGACTCTCAACCCAGCTATCAATTGTCTTGCCAGTGTTTCACAGGCATTAATGTTTAATTAATGTGTGTGCCGTCCCTCAGATGGATATTAAAATGGGCGCTGCATCTTCCAGAATTAGTTGGTGGACATTAATGACCCCTTTGTGGTATCTTTCTCGCAGAGTATGGTCGCTATCCCCGACATACTGGCCAAATTCCAAATTCATGCTTTAACCTACACGGGCACTGCTTCACTGCATCATCTACTTGGTGCCACTCTAGTTGTCCCCAAACCCTCCGATAATATCGCAGACGGGGAACATTACAATGAGCTCTGTCTGACCGACCGACCATCCATCCATATACTTTTGTATACGTGATATTTCAAAAACCGTTGAAGATTTAGCTTTGATATTGCAGATATCTCTTCCTCGTGACATTATCTCAACCCGATTATATCACGGCTGTGATTGGCTGAATTGTGTTGCCATGGCAACCATCTCAGTAACTCGGCTTGTGCACGTGATATTTCAAAAACCGCTCAAGATTTGGCTTTCATTTTGCACAGATCTATTCCTCATACTATACCACCCAAAAGGCAGGGGGCCTCGAGTATATCAGCTCCTTGTTTTTATTATTATCGGTGGTGTTGTTATTTCATTGCTATTCTCATTAAAGGTCTGGGAGTAGGAGCATGAGTTATGAGTTTAGTGCATTGTAATCATCGATGTCGGTGCTTTCTCTGCATGAGCTCCAAGGATGGGTCTTTGTCTTCGTGACGGATGCTTGTTCATGGTTAACTGGTACACCACAAATTGGTCCAGGTGATTTAGTGCTGCTTTACTGCCAGGACCGGCACACTGCAGCCGAGTTAATTGGAAAACATGTTGACACAGGAAAGGGATTTTGTCTGTTATAGGACAACTTGAAGGCATTTTGGACATTTTCTTCCGAGGATACAAGTGAGCTGAGCATTTTGTTCAATATGGGCTCCATTGAGGGTAAATATGTATTAGCCAACAACAAGAGCAACATATCACTTACCCGCCTTCATCAACACCAGGTAGAGGAAACTCAACAGCAAAGGCCTGGATCCATCGTCAACTGGAAATAAATGAAGATGCATTCATCATTCTGTTTGAGAGGAAAGTTCAAGGTGAATGTTTTATTAATTATTCTGTGAGCAACTCGACTGAGGTTTGAAATAATTTGAACCTCTCGATCTCTCCTGCTCTTCATATAATGTGCTGTCTATACTAAAGGCAAACGGTACCTGCACATTTGAAGTTCACTCCAAAGTGCCATTAATTTGTGATTCATTCATTGTGCAACATACATTCCTCCTTCAGCGGGGAGGTTAAGCCGGCTGTCTCGTCGGCAATCATGCGAATGTAAGATATATCATGTTCTATATGACCATTAGAAGTTTGACATGGTGTTGTGTTCAAAAATTTAAACTTCCACATATGGATCTTGTGCAGGTTTCACCATCTTGCATCATGGATACTTGATAGTCTACAATTGGCACAGTAAGTGGTAGGCCTTAAACAAGCCCCCCAATCAGATTCCTTATCCCTAGAATAGAGAAATCATAGTTTATGTGATCAGTCATCATTGGTGTTGCCTTATAGTTATAATTATGGGGTTGATATACCAGTCACAAGCACAGTTACAAATCATCACAACACTTGAAATTATTGTAATCGTCTTCATTGCAGACATTGCAAATCATTTTTATTTTATACTGCCAATCTGGTAGCAACCTCATCATTCTTAAACCAGCTCTGGTTCCCTTTTGGATAAGTCAGTGTTCAATCCTCAATATTGCCTTGCCTTCAACCAAATTTGAACCCAAGCCTCTGCGATTCACGAGGCCACTCTTTCTGTCTTTGTCTCTGTCTGCATGTTTCTTTGTGTGTCCGAGCCATCATAGGCAATCACAAGCAGGGAGTAGGCAATGCATTTGCTGTACAATGTAATGCTTTGGCATTTTAGACCAGGCATTAAATCATTGTGCACTTTTTCTGAACATGGTGCAACATTATGAGGAAATGGAGGACATAGTGGAGAGAAAATGGCAGAATTTTGAGAAAGCATAAAATGAAACGTCAAAAGTGCCGCGTTACAAAAAGAGGGGTCAAAAAGCATAGATCAGTAAGGAGTCTTGGGAGCTAGTTGAGGAGAGAAGAAGGTTGAGGAGCAATGTGAAACGGGCAAAGTCAACTAGAATCAAACAGAACCTGAAAACAGAATACAGGAATAAGGGTAAAGTTAAGAAAGCGATGAAAAAAGACAATTTGAGAAAAATGGGCAGATGACCTTGCTATGACAGCTTGAAGAAGCAGCGGGTAATGGGAGGATGAAAGAGCTATACGTGGTTACAAAAACCCTCGGCAATGAAAGAAGCTAAACTGTGAATGCAGTTAAATATGAGACCTGAAATCTACCAATAAAACAAACAGTCAGGAATGAAATGTGGAGAGAATAGTTTGAGGAAATCTTAAATGGACCAATACCTCAAGATCCTATTGACAGAAGAGGTGTGCAATCCTGTTATTGAAGAAATTGGCACAACTCATGTATCAACAAGAATGACTGCACTGTGGTCACAACCTGTGACACAACATATATATATATATATATATATATATATATATATATATATATATATATATATATATATATATATATATATATATATATATATATATATATATATATTGTTTTCCGCCTCTTTTTCTCTCAACTCCCTCATCCTAGCTGTTGAAGGCATTATAAAATTATCTCCGAGGGTCTTCGTGATGGGTGACATCATGAGCTCAAAATAATTCCCCTTGACCACCTCCTACCCCCCCCCCCCCAACCTAGGGAGTTGGTGTTTCTCGTATCTAATATTCAACAAAAATGTGTGTAAACGATCTCAAAAATTATTTTTTGGACAAGAACAATGCTAGGTATGTCAGTTTCAATGCAGAATAGAGAAATGTCTCACGTGTGACATGGTGCTTCATGGAGGTGAGCGGGCGCGTGACCTCAAACATTTCTCACGTACATACGCAAAAATCTAATCTATATTATAAAAGGAGCCATGTTTGTCTTTCTGTCTGTCTGTCTTTATCTGTTTGTGGCAGCCATATTGGAAGAAAGGAAAAACTTTGGCTCTCTGTATCTCTGAAACCTCACCATGGAAAAACTGAAACTTGGCACATGTTAAATACTCCCCATGGGAAACGAGTGTGATTTATTATTTTTCCAAAGATTTTAATGTCTTCATGATGATGTCATAATTGCAAACGTCAAACACTATCCAATCAGTATGAAAATTTTTGAACGTCATCAAAGGCTAAATTGTATTGGGGGGAGAGGTGATGATGTCATCAATCATGGGGTTTGGCAGCGATGTTGTTTTTAACATAAAAACCTTCAAAAATCTCTAAAACGGCTGAACAAATCGAGGCAACTTTACAGCAATGAACACATATCCAATGAGGAACAAAAAGTTCTCCACCTATGATGTCAAACTTCACCCACATGGTCCCCAAGCCTTGGGGATACCAGGGTGTTCATGAATAATTCATAGGTCACATGATCTGGCAGCCACATTGGATTGAACGAAAAATCTTAAAAACTCTTTCTGTTGAACCTCTTCATCAATCGATGTGAAACTTCACAGTTATGACCTAATATTCATGCGGAATTATATCTTTTAAATTTCAACCTGATCGGACACACGGTCTGACAGCCAGAATTATTTAATATTTTGACTCTGGGTTCAGGGATTTAAATCAAATTTGGTAAAAGTATTGTTTCGGTTCTGGAAACTGCATCCCTCCATGGCAATCGCATCCATCATACAGTTATTTCATTATTATAGGTACAGTTAGACCTTTCCCTCATGTCTAATGGGTCAAACAGGACAAGTGCGTTGTGTTGATCTCATTGGTCTGATTATATCTCGATCTTCATTCCTACTCTTTTCCTCTTCTTCGTAAAATAAATCAAAGCAGGCACTGCACTAAGACGGCCGCCTGTAAAACCTGCAGCCACACCCTACACTATATGAATGTGTCTTTGAAAAAGCAAACAAACAACCTCGCCCCTGCCGTACAGGACGCACACGGCGCATTCTTTTCAACACCCGCATTTAATAATTATATATATATATATATATATATATATATATATATATATATATATATATATATATATATATATATATATATATACTCTTTTAAATCCAAATCTCCATCTCATACTTGTATCTATACTCTTTTCAACCCAAATCTACATTTAATAATTATTTCCAATCCTTTCCTTCAATTTATGACACAGATCAGGGTCGGCACTGCGCACACCACCTCCTGTGATATATAACCATGAGCACGATGGCAGACACGGGCGCAGCCTCGTAATAAATAACCACATGTACAATAACAGACCTGCGTGCATTGTACGGAGCATGTATAGCGCATCTCTTCATTCGGGTCTGCGCATGGGGTTACAATAACGTCTTACCGTTGATCTTCGCTCACCACAATGGTCACAAATGTCTCCCGTGGACAGCAGACATCCTCCCAGACCCCCGCCTCAATACAGCTGCTACCAAGCAGAGGCATGCTGTACGACCCGGATTGCTGGGGCCGCATGGCGTATGGACAAAGCAAGCACATTGACCAGCGCTAACCACGGGTCGCCGGGGGTGCCCGGGCGGGCATGCGGGGCTGACGCGACCCTCGGCCGATCGCCGGGGTACAGCCCGGGAGTTCGGTGCATGGCGATTCATATCATGGGGTACGGAGCGAGACACTTCCGTAGCTCAGCTATGGCTAGCCGGTTCTACAGTGAGGCCACTTCCGGTCATGGCAGCCGGGCCATGTGGTGGCTGGGGCCCAATCAGAGCACCCGGTTCGGGTGACGACACCGCTTTGGGGTGGCGCCCCACCCTGCACTCCAGGGTCTATAAAGGACGGGTCATGAGGCCGTCTGGGCTCCTGTTCATCCTGCGCTTCCTCTCTCTCTGTCGAGGGATCGATTTCTGCATTCGCCTGCTGACTCCGCCCTTCTCCGCCCACTCGCTGCTGACTCCGCCTTCTTCACTGCCTTATCACTGGCTCCATCCACTCACCTGATCCTGTCTGCCACTCCACCCACTCACTCTCAACTCCGCCTTCTCCACCCACTTGCTGCTGGCTCCACACCCAAAGTCCCTCCCTCACGCCTGACGGTCGCGCCCCTTTTCTGGATATCCAAGCAGGAGATGGCACGTGAATTATCAAGGAGGGATCGTTCAGCATAGCATCCGCCCAAAAACGTACTGGGTGGCACGGTCAGTCAATCGTGCAAGGTATTATGAGACCGTTAGCCTCATCTCCTCTTCTTTTTGCTCATTATCTCTTCTTCATCTGTGTGTGTGTGTGTGTGTGTGTGTGTGTGTGTGTGTGTGTGTGTGTGTGTGTGTGTGTGTGTGTGTGTGTGTGTGTGTGTGTGTGTGTGTGTCATGGCGCCTGTCCTCACTTCAGTCAAGCTTGCAGAATATATATCGGGATAAGTCTGCTTTTGTAAGTCGCTTCTTTTATTGTCACACCTCACATTTCTTGCTATCTCTACTTCCACACAACAATAAACTACCTTCAATGTGCCACATATTTTTCCTCACCTGCTTGTAATAAATCCTTTTGCAGAAATGTTCCCAGCTCGTTTTTGTCTTTTCTTTCATTGATCCAATATGGTCCGTATCCTAGCCTAGCCCAGACTTTATTACCAACGATCTGTTCCTTTTAGCCAGTACGTCCTTGGCAGTGTCGCCTGGCTGCATCCGGTCCGGTAAGGTGATCCGGTTTGAACAAGGCATACGAGGGCATGTCACCCGGTAATTAGGTAACCGGATAAACCTTAGACAGAGGACCCAAGATCACGTGGTTGAGTTATTGACGTTCACAGTCGGTTAGCGACCCGCCGCGTCACATTGTTATCGATGTGCGACGGCCTGCGATTCCGGGGAGTCTGGTGGGAACCTGAGATAGCTTCCCTTGCCAGTGGTCTTCTTACCCAGACCCCTGGCCCGCAACAGTATGTATAATGATGTAATAATGTTGGAGGGGGCATATCTGGCGATGTCGCGACATCGAAATGTAAGATGTGAATGCAAAAACTGTGACCATGAAGGCAAACAAAATACTCATTGGTTAATAGCATAACATAACACCACTGAAAACACTCTCCCCAACCCCTCCCCTCCTCAATCATGCTCTGTAATGTTTAAACATACACACACCCACTCTCATCCCCGACCATTACGTTTTTTTTTTTTAACTATGCGTAAACAAATTACGTGCAGAAGTGGTGACCTCTCGTTCACGCTTTTAGTTTATACTGTGCATTTATTTTACGTAGAACAAATTAATTGTACTCAAAAGTTCATGTGGAAAACTTTCAAAAAGAACACGTCAATTTAGCGGACGACTTTCGCCAAGTGGTGGTACAGTTTTAATCATGGGTGAAGCACATTTTACTCGGTTGTGGAAGAGTGAACAAAAGACGCATGCGGACCGCATCGTGAGTGACAAAGGCATTGGAAATCGGATGATGATGTTCAAAATTACCACAGAAACGGTTTTAGGGAGGCGCATACCATGCGTGCTGATGGGCTTGATTAAACCTTACTAATAATTTTTATTCGACTTGCAGTTACATTTTTGGGAGTCCCTCATCGTGAATAACACTTGACCCAAACAAAGGCAATGGAAATCTGACGCAACAAACCCAGGCAGTGTATAATCAGCAGAGGCCGACAAGCCTGATGTGCTCGGCCCACCAGAAAACCAAGATGGCAGCCATATTATTTTGTCTGGGTGCCATGGTTGGTCAAGTCAAGCGACCAAAGTGGGTGTGGTCTGACAGCTGTCCGACCAATGGGTACACATTTCAAAAATTGACCCCCAACAAGAACCACCACCACAACGGCAGGAACAACAACTATGCAGAGGTCTTTGTAGACCTGCGGCATATTGCAGGTAAAAACAGAAATTAAAACGGCAATAAAGAAAATGAAGAATGGTAAATCTGGAGGAAAGGATGGAATTACAGCTGAGTTATTGAAAGTGTACATACACACAACAGAGGAATGGCTTGACAACTTGTTCAGACCAATTTTGGACAAAGACAAAGTACCTAAAGTGTGGAAGCAGGAGTTTATTGTCAAAATACCAAAGAAAGGTGATCTTACAAAATGTGTAAATTGGAGAGGAAATCCTTAAACATCCGTTCACAGTAAACTTTTGGAAGAGTGCTAATGGACAGAATTAGAGATGGAGCTGACAACAAGTTGAGGGATGAGCAAGCAGGCTTCAGAAGAGGTAGAAGCACATTTGAACAAATATTTATTTTTGCGCAACATAATTGAGCAGGTAGCAGAGTGGCAAGCACCTCTATACATGACTTTCATGGATTTTGAAACTCAAGCAAATATGGAGCTCAAGCATTTATATATTTATAACTAAATTAAGACTTTTACTCACTTGTCAAATCGGTATTACTATTCGGATGTGCGGCTTGGAAGATAAAGAAGGGGATAATTGTAAACTTGACACATCTATGTTCAAATGTCTTTGTGGGATATTAAAAATCAGATGGCTATATATCATATCAAACTAAGAAATACTCAAAAGAACCAAAGTAATGAAGATCAGTGATGAAGTGAAGGCCAGGAGATGGAAACTGATTGGACATGTGCAAATAATTAAAGATGACAACTGTATGACAGCAATGTCATGGAAGCCCAAAGGACGAAGGAAAATGGGTTGTCCTAGAACAACCTGAAGGAGAACAGTGGAAAAAGAAATAAATTAGATGGGATGGAGATCATGGGATGACGTCAGTCCGATAGCCAGAAACAGGGCAGACTGGAGAGTACACATTGCAGCCTTATGGGCCACTTGACCTGAAGGGGCATGATGATGATGACGACGATGCACTTTTTCAGACCTTTGATCATGATGTTTGAAAGTTGTCCATGGTAGCACAGTTTGCCATTTCTTGATGCTCTTCACTTCAAAATGCACACATGAATAAGTATTACTGTGCCTACCACTGATGGATAGGTAATGACTATAAGCATTTCGGCCTCGTCTTATTGTCATTTGCCGGACCTTGTGAGCGGAGGACAACCATACAGTACAAACCGGCGGGGTTGCAGATTTAGGTCTCCTCATAAGGTTCAAACAACTAGCAACAGTCTGCTGTCAATGAACCTAAAGGCAATGTTAAGGAAAGAGCAAGGGAGGAATTATTAAATGTTTGATTGTAAATTTCAAAATCATCACAAACATGAAACTCCGTGAATTTCTTTTTTGTAATGCTATTGATTTCTTGCCCCACTTTCCCCACCCAATCCATCCCCATTCTCTATCCCCACCCCCTTACCATATCCCATCTCATGTCCACATTATTGAAGAAACTAATTTCAAATGACCAGGAATTTTGTCACTGTCACCACCACTCTCTGTGAAATAATTGTCTCCGCATGTCTCGCACAAAATCAGGGATACGTGTCTAGTCACAGGTCACAACATCCAAATTGTCGATTATTACAACATAACTTTGTTTTTCCAGAGCTCACAATATCAAGTGTCCATCACTACATCAGGTCTACGTGTCTATTCACAGCTCACACAATTCACAATGTCCATCACCACTCTCAGTTGATTCAAAAGCTTGACCCTTCCACGAATGTCATTCAATGTTATTTTGCTCTCCCATTCAAATATATATGAAGAAAAGGCAGTGTGCGTGTGTGTGTGTGTGTGTGTGTGTACCTGCAAGTTGCTGTTGTCTGCTATCTCCGTGTGTGTGTGTGTGTGTGTGTGTGTGTGTGTGTGTGTGTGTGTGTGTGTGTGTGTGTGTGTGTGTGTGTGTGTGTGTGTGTGTGTGTTGATTAGTATCTATGTATGTGGGTTTCAAAATGTAGAATGGAGTCCTCCCAGGGTGGGTTCAAATTATCCACCTTCATTTCTGTAAGGGGGTCACGATTCACGGACCAAGTTGTGAAGTTTTCTGTTTTCAAAGTCTTGTGCCGAGAGCTGTCTTCCGGATCATTACTGAGCCCAGGACGGCTTCCAACTGTAGTTCGTTTGTAGTAATATTCCCTGGGATGGTTTGTAATACCTCTGTGAGGTTCTTCTTCATCATTCCCATGAGGTTCTTCATCATCATTGGTGCAACTTTAGCATTCTTCAGTTTCCAGGATCTTTTCACTTCATTCTTGAGGTCTTGGTATTTGGTCATTTTCTTGATTTCTGCATCATTAATCCAAAATCACTGGTATTAACACCTCAATTAGCAAAGCCTTGTCTGTTTGTTTTTTTTTTTTGCACCTAAATGTGATATCTTGTTGCAATGCTTTGTTTTCCATGTTCACGTCTAATGGGATAATAAGGTTGTGCGTGAGAGGTACTTCAATGTTTTCAGTGATTTATTTTGGTTCATTTTCCCACAAATTTTATGGGACTGGAATATTTTTTTGCAGATGTGCAGGCGGATTACTTTCCAAACTCTGTTGTGTCGTTGTGTGTACAGCTGTTCTGACACGTTTTTTTTTTTTTTCGTGTTCAGTCATTAAGGGTCACGTGTCATTGTCTTTGCTAACCCCACCTCCACCCTCACCTGTGTTGCTCCCCCCCTCCTTATAAAATGCAGCACTCTCCTCCCACACCTTTGTTGCTCTCTCACTGCATCTGCATGCCTCTCTCTCACCCCTCCCGCCCGCAGTAAGTAGCAACGTTTGGTGAGGTGTCGCTCTCCCCACCTCCCCCAGAACTTCCCTTTCTTCATCATCTGCCTCCCTGCCTCCTCTCTCTGTCTCCCTCCTTCTTTCTCCTCCCCCCTCCCCCCACACAATATTGACCCTTTGGCAAAACAACAGGTTTTATTTGCTTGTATATAATAAAGTGCAAGCATAAACTGTCTTCAAGTGTAAACATTCTGTAATAGTTTTGAAGGTGCATTGTGCAGGAAACCAAAGGAATGATTCCTTGTATTTTTTCCCCGAGGTCACCTTGCACTCGGGTTGTGTTCGGAGAACCCTTGGATAGATTGTCCCCATCCACATACAGTAACAGCTGACTTCTAGACCCCCAGACATGAGCATATGTATTGACGCCCCCAAAATATTCCCAAGCACAGTCATCATTGCTCTTTTAAACTGATGTACTCTTGATTGTCGTGTATATATATATATATATATATATATATATATATATATGTATATATATATATATGTATATATATATATATATGTATATATATATATATATATATATATATATATATATATATATATATATATATATATATATATATATATATATATATACATATATATATATATATATAAATATATATATATATGAACTGGGCGTAGTGGCGTGCACCTGTAATCCGGCTACTCGGAGGCTTGGGTTGGAGGATCGCTTGAGGACGGGAGCCCTGCACTGGGCCGCGCGATGAGAGGGTGTAGGGCAGCCCAGAATCATGGTGAAACCCAATCCTTATCCCTGTGTCGTAAGAGGCGACCAGGGTTGCGTCAGGAAGGGCATCCGGCGTAAAACCTGTGCCAAGTCAGTATGCGGATCATAACGGATGATCCGCTGTGGCGACCCCTAACGAGAGCAGCCGAAAGACGAACAACAACATATATATATATATATATATATATATATATATATATATATATATATATATATATATATATATATATATATATATATATATATATACACCTGTTGGATTGTCTCACCTGAGGATAAAACTCCCAAGGCTGGGAAACAGAAGACAAACAGAACCACCAGAAACCAGTGATCTTTACTGTTCAAGACCAATGATTTAATTATCCTTTTTATCCAAGGCATGCTCGATTCGACTTCCTCTGAAAGGATTACATCTCTCTCTTTTCAACTTGGAAAACCTACCACTGCATAATATGATTATCGTGTTGTGAGCATGGGTCCCAGCACAGTCCCAGAAGTCGAATTGGCCTTCTTAACGGTGTGCTGTCGACAGAGTGATGCAATAGACCTTGCTTTTATCCAATCATGGGAATTAGAGACTGATATAGGCCTTGCAAGTTTAATGATTCAATTATTTGATGTAAGTTCAAAATCACACCATGATGTACATTCTCTAAAGAATGAACAGTGCCTGCACATTTGTAAATAAATAAAAAAAAATAAACTCATTTATTTAATGTCTGCAAATGGATTTCCAATCACTATTTCCATTATTCATGTAAGGTCATAACTTCTTTTTTTTGTATACATAGTCATGGCTTGTGGAAGAGTTCGTACTCGTACACTGAACAGATCAGGACAAAAGGAACAGCAGCTTGAGGGGGTGGGGGGGGGGTGATTGGAACACCAACAGCAGAGCCGAAGGCCAAGACGGGGACATGGACAAATAATGAGTGTGTGGAGAAATGTGGGGCAGGAAAGGATGCATGGGGTGGATAAGATGGATACAGATGGGAACTCTCAAGAGGGAAAACTGGAAATTTGGAATGGAATGGGGTGGGGGTTAGGCTTAAGTGACATTTGCTCTACGGCAAGGATACGGCGGCCGTACCCTCCCCCTAAATTGACAGAAACGTACGGTGGCCGCAGAGTTTCTGAGGTGGCCTCAGGGTAGCCCTACACTGTATGGCTATCTTTTACAGGCCGTAGGGGTCGCCGTGGAATTATAGCGCGGAGTTATAACTTTTTCATTTCTACGTTGGCCATAGCAATTCGACAAGCCAAGCTGTGATGTAGATGTGTTCCACGTCGACCGTACGTAGGGTGTACGGTGGGCTTACATTATTCGTGCGGCTGCCGTGGGCTCTCATTAATGAAAAATGAATTTTGCCAACCCCCAAAAAATTAGTATTAGCCGCACTATTCCACGGCCGCCGAAGGGTAGTCCTAAGGCGTCCCTGTGTTCAACGTACGGTGGCCTTGCGGTCTGTGTGACTACCTGCGGACAACGCAGGGTCGACGCATGGTTCCCCTACGCCCGCCGTGCGTCCTACGTACGGCCTCCGTGGCAGTCTGCGTCGACCGTACTCCACCGTGCGCTACCGCTAGAGATCGGAGTATAGGTGTTTGCCTCTACTCCGAACTGGTATATTCAGTTATATATATATATATATATATATATATATATATATATATATATATATATATATATATATATATATATATATATATATATATATATATATATATATATATATATATATTATAGTTATAGTATATTCAGTTATATATACTGGTATATTCCGAACTGTTATATTTTTATTTCAGTTAGAAAATAACTGGTATATATACCCACTCGTTACCGTCCGTCTGGCCACACGTTCGCCTTAGGGACCCCCCTGTGGTTGCCTTGCGGGCACCTTGCGTCTGCCTTGAAAATTCTATGGCCGCCGCAGGAACGCCCTGAGGTCACTGTGCGACATCAAATCAAAGACCGTACGGCACCCCCACGTTTTCGGTCTCCACAATTTCTAAATACGCCGTGCGGCTCCCCCCCCAAAAAAAACATATGGGACTGCTACATTGTGTGACCGTGGAAATACTGCGTCCACCGTATAATTGCTAGTGGCCGTAGATTTTGTAGACCCTACGGCCGCCATGCCAAATGTGACTCAGGCCTTAACGAGAGTATAAAATAATATCATGGTTTTGGATTATGGATGATCAGAGTTGTTGGTGAACAGCTGTCTTGAAGACCTGGAAGGAATAATGAGATTGAAGAGAATGGGCAAGTTGGTTTGACAGGTGAGGGGGGGGGGAGAGGAATGAATGAGTGGAGGTGAGCAGTGATCCTGGATTTAGGTCGTTTCAGCAGAAGGGGGTTGATGTGTGACTTGCAGCAACCTGAAGGGGGGGGTGACAAAGCACTGAAAGAACCAGAGAGTGCAAGACCAGAAAGGAGGTGGTAGAAGACAGAGACCACCGACCTGTCTGCAATGCTGAAGTG
>NC_140967.1:108433163-108440663 GCF_056783735.1 Eptatretus burgeri | reverse complement strand
CCATCCATACTCTCTGCAATCAACACCAGATCATCTGCATACAGCAGCTCCCACGGTAAACCGTCCTTTACCCTCCGAGCCAGCACCTCCATCACAACTACAAATAGAAGTGGACTTAGTACCGACCCCTGGTGCTTTAAATGTGGGGGAAAAATTTATATTAATGTATTTTAAATTGTAACAAATGGAGTTTCAGAAATGTAACTTTTATGCTGCAAATTGAATTGGCTGTCATTTCTGGCCAAAAGACTTTTGCCCTAAATGATAAGAAATGTGTTGTTCTGGAGCAGAGTGACCGAGCTGATAAATGAACCTTTGCTTAGAAAATGTACGAAGTGGCTTTTTGTCTAAAAGACACGTCTACAGTCTGGGTGAATATCCCCCAACCTCTCTCTCATGGAAGTATAAAATGTTTTGAAAGGCACATTTTCTTAGTACGAGCACGTGAGGAAGTATAGTTTCTCAGTGGCTTGTACTCCTTGGAACTGACCAAGTACCAAGTTAGAATAAAACTCTTTGATGTAATGTAGAAGTGAATTGAATCGGGTTGGTCTAACTGTTAACTAAAGTAAGAATAAATGAAATAGAACCAAATAATATTGCAATCAATGGGGATTCTTAAGTTCATTGTACAAGGGTGAGAAGTGTATGGTGTATAATTAGGAAATAAATTGTTTCACAAGGAAGGACTTGTGTGGACATCAGTTTTATCAGTGTCGATAGGGTTTTTTGTAGGATTTTATAATCAAATCGGACAAACGTTAAACTCTGTCTGAAGTCAAATAGGATTCCACAATCGACCAGTTAGAATCCTTCAGGAGGACAACGATCACAACAAGGTGGGTTAAAAAAATCCACATCAACTCCTACCCTCACCTCAAACTCACCACTGTTCCCATCCTTCGTCCTTACAGCTGTGCGTGCTCTCTCGTACATGGCCATCACTACTCTGATCAACCATTCCTCCACTCCTAACTTCCTCAATGCCCTTGTCACTACTTCACGTGGAACCCTATCAAATGCTTTCTCCAGATCAACAAACCCAAAAAACAACTTCTTCCTCTTCTCCATGTACTTCTCCTGCAACTGCCTTACAATAAAAATTGCATCTGTCGTTCCTCTTCCTGGCATAAATCCAAACTGCATTTCGTCAATCTTTACCTTCTTCCTTATCCTCTTCTCCAACACCCTTTCCAATACCTTCATTCCATGCTCCAATAACTTTATTGCTCGATAGGAGCCACAGTCCAGAGGGTCACCTTTCCCCTTGTACAGAGGGACGAGGGTACTCAGTTCCCAATCCACTGGAATGCGGCCTTCTTTCACCACCAGATTACAGATCTCTGTCATTCTCTTCACACCCCAACTTCCCGCTGCCTTCAACATATCTCCCACAACTCCCGTCGGCCCTCCTGCTTTTCTACTCTTCATTGCTCTTATAGCTTCCTCAACTTCCTTCTCAGTTATCTTCTCTGCTGGTCCTAAAACTGGGTTACTCTCGATGTTTCTATCCCATTCATTTTCTACATTCAACAGCCTTTCCATATATCTCTTCCATCTTCCTTTAATTCCATCTGAATCCACAACAATTTGTCCCACTTCATCCTTCAAGCAACTCACCCCCGTCACATCAAACCTCTCTCTCTCTCGCTATCTGCTTTGCAATCCTGAAAACCGCTCTCTTACCCTCCTCCGAATCCAAGCGTTCTCCAAACATTTTCCTATGGGCCTCCTGCGCCTTTGCAACCTCTTTCTTTGCAGCCTTCTTGGCTTCCTTATAACTTTCATGTGCAGCCTCTTCTTCCACCATATCCTTTGCCTTTTGCCATCCTTGAACTTCTTCCTCTTCTCTTCAATCGTCTTTCCAACTTCGTCATCCCACCACCATGTTTCCGAGTGTCTCGGTGGTCCTTTTGTCCATCCACATACCTCACCAACGGCTCCCAATAGACTAGCTTTCATTGACATCCAACCACTTTCAAGCTCAACCACATCATCTTCAACCATACTCAGCCTCTCTCTTAATGCTTCCTTCACTGTCGCCTCTTTCAACCTCCACACCTTCATCCTCGGTTGGTACTTCACCCGCCGAATTCTCCGTGCACCTTTCACCCTTATATCGCAGACAACCAGGTGGTGCTGCGAAACAGTCTCCTCCCCTGGGATCACCTTTGTGTCCCGGAGGTTTCCCCTATCTCGCTGACACACCATCAGGTAGTCAATGGTTGTCGTCAACCCACCTGACGTGTATGTAATAAGCTTATTATTCGCTTTCTGGAATTGAGTATTACAGAGCAACAAATCAGCTCCATCAGCAAACTCCAAGATCCTTTCACCTTCTCCATTTCTCACACCATATCCATAACCCCCATGGACTCCCTCAAAACCGTCTGTACTCCTTCCCACATGTCCATTCAGGTCTCCTCCAACCACAACAACTTCCTCATCTTTCACATTTTCCATCAACTTCTCCATCGCACACCAGAACATGTTCTTCTCTTCATCGCTTCGACCGACCTGCGGGGCATATCCCAAGATGACGTTCACCAAGAGATTTCCGATCACAATTCTCACCATCATCAACCTTTCACTCACTCTAGTCACACTCACTACACTGTCTACAAACTCCTCAGAAAACATGACACCAACACCATGCACGCCTTCCGGGCACCCTTGCCACATAAACTTGTACTTCTGCCCCTGCCTTCACTTCACCATTCTCACACCACTTCCCCTCCACCGTGTCTCCTGCACACAACATATGTCCACTCTTCTTCTGACCAATGTTTCAACAACTTCTCCAGATCTCCCTGTCATTGTCCCTACATTCCATGTACCAAACCTCAGAAACCGATCTCCACGTGGGGCATCAGACGATTGGTCATCATAAATGGAAAAATTTCCTCCCTTGCTTCGATCGGGTTCCCCACCTTGAGTTTTAACGAGAGGGGGTGAGGACCCCCACGGGGTACTTCGGGCTGTACCCTGCCCATCATTGTACTCATCATGGTTTCCTTTTGAGGCGATGTTTTTATGGCCGGATGCCCTTCCTGACGCCAACCCTTTTAGTCGCCTTTTACGACACGCAGGGATACGGTGTACCTATTCTGACCGGGGTACACACCGGGTCTCACACGGATACCAACAGACTCACAGCTGAAATTGCTGTCAAAGGTGCTTCCACCAAGTATTAACTTAGGGGGGTGTACACTTATCCAATGAAGATATTCTAGTTTTGTATTTTTAATTAATTTTCTGAAATCTATTGAATTTCTTTTTCATTTGGAAGTTGTGGGTTACGATGTGTAAATAAAGGTGGAAAAGTCTGTTTTAATGCATTTTAATTCCAGGCTATAAGGCAACAAAAGGTGAAAATTTTGAAAGGGGGGTGTAGACTTTATATAGACACTGTATATTGTGTGTGTGTGTGTGTGTGTGTGTGTGTGTGTGTGTGTGTGTGTGTGTGTGTGTGTGTGTGTGTGTGTGTGTGTGTGTGTGTTCGTATATATTGATGTATATACAGGGTGTTTCGAAAAAATTGATACAACTTTGACTTTCTGCCATTTCGTTGTATTTTGACCTATACCATTTTCATTTTCAGGATTTAGTGTTGTTACCGTGGTGTTTGTTCCTTGGGATTTCTCACTCTGTAGCTCAACTATGCCATTGACAGTGAAGCAGAAGGCAAGAGTGGTGGCTCTGTGGTATGAGACTAAATCATATGTGGACACGCACTGGAGGTTCTGCCGGGAATACGACGTCAGAACACATGATGAACACACAAATTGCGACATTCAACGTATTGCGAAACATTTTGAGCACAAGGACAGTGCACAACCAGAGCAAGGGCAACAGTGGCAGGCCAACATCGATAACCAAGAGCCAAGCCAACATCGACGCCGTGAGGGATTCTGCAGTGGACAGTCCCAAGAAGTCCCACTGCCGGAGCTCCCGGGAGATAGGCATCAAACCAACATGAGTCTGTCGTATCCTCACTCGGGAACTGAAGCTTTTCCCATTCATCATCTCCATTCAGCATAAACTGAGTCAAGATGACGTGAGAAGGAGACTCGATATGTGCAATTAGCTCGGTGATAGGATGGAGCGGTACCCATACTGGATCAACCTGATCTGTTTCAATGATTAAGCCCATTTCCAGTGCCACATGAGACAGAACTTTGGACAAACATCATCTGCAGGCAGTGTTACATGAGACCTACAGGGAAGTTTGACAGAACCTTGTGATCAATGCCTGTCTGAACCGTGGAGGGGAACACATTGAGAACATCAATTACAAGGATTATGCTTCAATGCCAATTTCAGACCTTGGCCTCTCACCAACTCTAGCAGTGACTTACTGTAATAGCAATCAGTGATAGAAAATACCATGCCATAAGCTTTCAAGAAATGTTTGCTTCACTTTCCTGAGGTTTCTGTTTCTTTGTAAATAAACATTTAAAGTTGCATCACTCTTTTTGAAAAGCATGGTTGAGCAGGCCAAAAAACATGGTGGCTTAAGACCCCAGAGAGCACGGTGGCTGAGGATGCCACCTGATGAAGGATTTTTTTTTTTAATTATGATTTTTTTGTTAACACTATCGAGGCTCATATGGGAGCCAACACACAGAAATGCACAACAAGGGGAGCAGGATCCAAGAGGGGCAGGAGAGGGAAAAAAAAAAAGTGGGGAACAGAGACATGAGATCTAAGGAAGGGAGAGGGATGGGGTGGGGTACACAGGGTAAAGGAGATGGAAACTACAGGGACTTTCAAGAAGGAAAGCAGGGAATTTGAAGTAGGTGTGTTTGGGGTGGATTAGCGGTGGTAGATGAGATCATGGTTTGGGATGGGGGAAGATAAGAGATGGAAGCGAACAGCTCTTTTGAAGACCTGGAGCGAAGAGTAGGATTGAATAGAGTGTGGGAGTAAGTTCCAAAGGTGGGGAAAAAGAGGAATAAAAGAGTGGAGGTGAGCAGTGATTCTTGATTTTTTATTGTTTTACCAGAAGGGGGGTTTCAGGCTGACCTTGAGTGCCCTGTGGATATAGGAGGGGGGTGACATATCTCTGACAGAGCAGGGGGGTCGTGGCTGGAGTGTAGACAGCAGAAGAAAGACGACCACTGAACTGCCTGCGGTGAGAAAGTGAGAGACCAAAAGACTCAGCCTCAGCGCGGGAGATACCAATGCTCCTAAATGCATTGGTTTCCATGGCGTGAAGCCGAGAAAGGTGAGAAGCGGGTGCACCACCCCAGAGGGGAGAGCACTTCTCCATCAGGCTGCAGACAAAAGCTTTGTACGTGGTCAGGAGCTCAGGTGTGCCGAGGACTTTGCATGATGGAGGATGTCCTGTCGGCAACTGGCTTTGGAGGCCAGCTTGGAAATGTGGCTTTCCCAGGAAAGATCATGGCATATGAGAGACCCAGTTGCTTGAATGAAAGGCCTTCTTCAAGAGGATTTTTGAGAAAGTAAATGAAGGGGGGGGGGAGTGGGGGTTCAAGATGGTCCTTTCGGAGAGACATAGTGAGTGTATGAGATTTGTCGGGATTGAAAGACATGTTCCACGTGTTGGACCAGCTTGTGATTTTATCCAGATGTGCAGAGAGTGCAAAGGCTGCTACTTGCTAATCTGAGTGATGACAGTTTATGGCAGAGTGGAGTCATCAATAAAGAGATAAAGAAGATTTTCCACAGTCAGAGAGATCATTGATGAAAACCAGAAAAAGAACAGGGCCAGAACACTGCCTTGGGGAACTCCACTGCTTTGCTTTCACCCTTCTGTCCAGTTCATCCCAAACCAGCTCGATGGGGTTTACGTCTGGAGACTGTGCTGGTCATACCATGATTTGAAGCCTACCGTCTTGTTATTTTCTTCTAAGGTAGTTCTGACATAGCCTGTAGGTATGTTTTGGGTCGTTATCTTGCTGCAGGATGAACCCCTGACCAACTAGGCATAGACCAGAGGGTATTGCATGGTGCTGCAAAATGCTGTGGTAGCCCTTTTGGTTCAAGGTGCCAGTCACTCTGTGCAAGTCGCCAACTTTGGATCCAGCAAAAGAGGCCCAGATCATCACGCTTCCTCCTCCATGTTTGACAGTTGGTGCCACACACTGAGGAACCAACCTTTTGCCTACTCAATGGCATACAAAAACCCTGTGTGATGAACCGAAGATTTCAAATTTTGATTCATCGGTCCATAAGGCCTTCTTCCAGTTTTCAGGAGTCCACTGGCAGGGCTTCATGGCCCAGGCAAGCCTCTTTTTCTTATTTTGCCATCTTAGCAATGGCTTTCTTACTGCCACTCGACCTGTCAAACCTGCAGCTCGAAATCTTCTCTTCACAGTTGAAACTGTGACTTCCTTACTTCGACCAGTGTTGAGCTGTGCTTGAAGCTGCTGTACTTTGAGCCACCTATCACACAAGCTGTTGACTCTCAGAAACTTGTCTTCTGATTGTGTTGTGGCTTTGGATCTGCCAGACCTCTTCCTGTCAGAGTTTCCTCCAGTTTCCAAGTGCCTTTTGATGGTGAAGGAAACTACTCACTGACACCTTGGCTCCTTTGCAATTTCTCCAAAGGAAAGACCTACACTCTTAAGGGTTATAATGGTCTGTCTGTCTTCCTTTGTTAATTGTCTTTTTCTCACCATTATGATAGCAATATACTACTTCCTGCAGTGCAATATTGTCCAAATATTGTTTAAGAGGGTGTAGCAACACAGTCTGTTCCAAAACTGCTTTTATACAGACAGAGGGTTTGTAACAAATCAACAAAAGTTGGGATACCTGTAGGAATTGCTTGCATCAACTTTCATGGCTTAATTTCCTTCCATTGCTGCAGAACAGCTGCAGTTACCAACCCATTATTTGTTCCCTGAAAAGAGCCTTTTTTAACAACTCTGAAATTTACATTATTTTTCAATTTTTGGTAACCTAAACTTTTTTTAACCTCTGGCAGTTTAGCGCTTAGCTTTGTACCATTTCAGGTTATTCACTGGACTTGAACTGCTTAAATTTCAGTAAAAACTGAAAAAATGGGGGTGTTCTAAAACTTTTGATTGGTAGTATATATATATATATATATATATATATATATATATATATATATATATATATATATATATATATATATATATATATATATATATATATATTTACCGTGCTAGTGGCCAAGATTAAGCGCACGACCAAAATTTGTGGTGATGGGCAGTCAACACCGCCAGCCCAGACAGTCGAATTTCTCCCTTGGAGGCCTACAGGTAAAACTCAGAGATTCGTGCACGTGCGGGGAGGGAAATGGGTCAATGGCGGTGGGACGGTGGCACAGGGAAGCACAAGGAGGTTAATATTCGAACCGCACGACAAATACATGGATACCGTTACTTAAAATGAACACATTTCATGAAAATAGACAAATGTTTACAAAGGACAATAATTCAAAAGGTAATGATAAGATGAAGTAAATAAAAGTCTATGTCGATGCGCCTCCACACACTGAATTAAATA
>NC_140967.1:108415663-108428163 GCF_056783735.1 Eptatretus burgeri | reverse complement strand
CGACACGTTATTGTTTGTATGGAGTAGGATATTGTTGTGAATTCGCTTCTGGTAGTGGTAGCCAGGGGAGTGGTCGGACCCACTTCCCGGCTGAACACCCTGAAGCTGACGAACCATGAATATCTCTGCAGTGTGTGCATTCACCAGTCCTCCGCTGCACTGTAATCACGAGCTCGTTCCTCCTCACAGGTTCAGTCTGTTCTTGCAGATTTTCCTAGATATGCCAACCAATGCCGCACTTCAGTCTGGGTGTTTATAAGCATTGTTTTGGTTTTTCTCAGTCAAAGGGTGGAGGAGGTCCTTGTGGGCCTTCCTTGTGGAGGAGGTCCTGGTGCCCAACTGTGTCTGCGGACGTCCTCCTGCATTTGGTTTTACCTCTTTCAAGGAGTTTGGTGGCAGAATTTTCACTCCAGCCACAGTAAAACACTTCATTCTGGAAAACAAACAAAAAACGCAAATAAAACAAAAATCCCACTCCATGGGAGTATCTCCTGTGCAGCTTTCCTTCGCATGATAACTCACGGGATGATAGGATTGGGGTGAAGCCTTCGGGAACCCCGTTTTTTGATGATAGGAGGAAAACCATGGGTTAACCATCCTTGGTTGGGGTGGTGCTGAGGTGTTGTCCACCAGATGTCGGTCTCCTCGGATTAACCAGAGACGGTCCCTTTGGGTGGGTACTTTGGATCCCAAAGAGAGGATAATCACCTGTATCTGCTACCATCGGAGCCTCATTGATTGAACATCAGTTTTGCAGCACCCTCTGAGTTTTGGAGACCGGATAGTCGTGACATCATGGCTGGTGGTTACACCTACGACTGTTTTGGTTGTTCTGAAGTTCACCATGCCTAAGGAGTTGCTGTAGCTATGTCCAATAAACTGACTCTCATGATAGTAGAGGTGACACCAGTCAACAAGTGTATTATGAGACTGAGGATTCGTCACTTCTTGGGTGTCGTTTCCCTGGTCTCTCAATATGCTCCGATTGAGGCGAGTGATCTCGCCATGAAGGACGCATTCTATGCCATGCTCGAGTCTGTGGTTGGTCAATGCCCCAGGGAGATGCTCTTCTCATCTTGGGGGATTTCAATGTATTGACTGGAACTGATAGGGATGGTTATGAGACATGTGTTGGTCCCCATGCGTCTGGAACTGTGAATGAGAAAAGCACTAAGTTCCTTGACTTTGCAAGAAGTCATGGACTGAGGGTGGCTGATTCATGGTTTCAGCCCCCACAGGCTCATTGCTGGACTTGGTATTCCAACTCTGGCGGTGTGGCAAAGGAAATTGACCATGTGTTCGTTGATGGTCGCCGAAGGATGCTCCAGAACTGCAGGATCTACCTGAGTTCTCAGTTCCTCAATACTGACCACAGGCTTGTTGTAATAACTCTGAAGTTGCAGCTCAAATCTGAGAGAATGGTAACATCCCAGCCTAGGCTGGGTGTTAGCAAGCTCAAGGATGACGGTGTAGCTGAGGAGTTTGTGAACACGCTTAGTGGGAATTCGTGGGGTCTAGGTGTTTCGGGGAATCCTGAAGAGTTGTGGAGTGCCTTCAAGACCACCATCCTTGATGTTTTCAGTGGATGTCTTGGAACTCACCAGAGGATGAAGAAGAACTTTGTCACCCATGGGACACCATTGACCAGAGTCACAGGGCCAGGCATATTTGCAGAGCTGAGCTGTTGAGAGAGCTGAGGCATAAAACTGTACCTGTGCTGAGGGCAGACAAGTATGTATCACCTGTAGAATCTGTGAGGGTGTGAGGAATCTGTGAAGGGGTAAAACATCACCTGTGGTCACATGATTCTCACCCTGCTTCCAGAGGAATTGGTGCATTGCATTCCTTCAAGCCTGTCCCTCGATGTACTGCAGTTAGAGCGAAGTTTGGTGAGCTCTTGTCAGGGGAGTCTGAAGTGAAGGTCCGCTGAGCCGGTTACTTTGAGCGGCTCTACCTGTCTGACCCACCAGCTGTTTAGTTGGATGTCAGGGGTGATACTTCCTGTTCACTTTTCTGGCTTCTTATTCTGATAATTTTAATCACTTCCTTTTCACTGCACTCACCATGGATTCAGTGGATTTCATTCACTTCCTATTCATCATAGTCTTGTACTTTTTTGGACTTTAATGAATTTCAAACTGTTTACTGTACAAATCTCATGCTTGCATAAAATTGGTTGAAGTTAGTTTTGGACTTGACGACTCAAATGTAAAATGTATCATCCTCTTCATCAGTCTTTTTGTTTGTTTACACCAAGCAATTTGTTTTCGCTCCATAATGTATTTTACTGCCTTAAAGTTGATAAGAGTAAGTTTCCCGCCATCGGAGGTGAGCTGTGACCAATGTTTCGGGTGTCAGCCCTTCATCAGAGAAAATGAGTAAAGCTTGGCTCCACTGATGGATGGATTTCTGCTCCAAACATCATCTTTTCCACCCCACGGTGTTAACCTTGCGATTCTCCATCTGCAGTTGAGAATTTGTCGATCACTCCATCCTGTCCGTTGACCCAGACTGAAAATTGCCTTTCCTGATAGTTGTGTTCTGTTTTCTAACCAACCACATAGGATATTACAGCACAAACAAAACTTTACATACAATTCTTCAATCATCCTACACTGGTTTGTCAACACTTTCACCTTTATGAAGCCCCAGCCTGGTGTTGGCTTAGTGGTTAGGGTGGTGGCTTGGGATCCTAGGGTCCTGAGTTCAAGCCCCGTTGGCTGCTGAATTAAAAATACACCAGGAGGTTGACTCAGCCTGTCATCCTTCCGAGGTCGGCAAAATGAGGACCAGTGTACTGGAAAGGAGGACACTGCATCAGCGGCATAGCCGCATCGCAACCAATGATGCAACCAGCAGCCACAGGCTGCACTCGACAGAGAGAGATGAAGCCCCACAGAGAGTATCTGGATCACTTGGTGGCCACGGTAAAGGAGGTTCGGTGGAGAGGGTTTTCCAAATGCGTTCCTCGAAGGCTGTCCACACTCGAGTAATTGTTTGGCTTGTGTGTGTCCTTTCATGCACTCAAACACAAGGAACCAACCACTCTTCGACAGTGGAACAACTTGTGTCCTCCAGGCCGTCTAACTTCCTACCTACTCCCAGTCACTGAGTCAGCGTATCTGCATACCAGGGCAGGGGATGGCGGAGGGGGAGGGATGGAGGTAGGTACAGGAAGCGACTTTCAGGCCACCCGGTACAAGATCTGTTTGTGACAAGATTTTAAATCCATGTCTATGAGGATTCCTTTAATCCTAAAATTGCTGTGCAGCGGTATTGCAGACCTTTCTGAACCAATCAGACGGAAGACATTTACAAATTTCGACACCGGGTGAAGCCATGGAGAACATCATGATCAATTTTCACTCATTTTGTATGACACGAAGCCCACTCCTCCCATTTATTTCTATACAACGTCGAGGTTCATTGAGAATCGAGCTGATGAGGGTGGGCAAAAACGTTAATATGTTGTGGTGACAGTGGGGCCACATTCGACACCACAAGCGAGGAAAGAGCAACCAAGAGAGGGGAGGAAACACAGTGAACTCCAAGTAATATGAAGGATACAGAGGAGATGTTTAATTCAACCAACTTGAATGCGAACAAAACATTCAGCTTTGCATCGGCATCCAAAAGACCTCCGCTCCAAGAAATGCACTCCTTTCCAGCTTTGCAACCCTTTGCAACCACATTATTGCAACTTTGCAATAATGAATGGATGGAGAGTGGTTGTTCAACTGGACATCCTGTTTGCCAGCATTTGTTGGTGGACGTCAAAGATCCCACGATGTCCGTTAAAGAAGAGTAACTGGTAACCTGTCCAGGATTGTAACCCCAGCCATGGAAACTGCTTCAGCAACACCGACACTATATATACATATATATATATATATATATATATATATATATATATATATATATATATATATATATATATAAATATAGCATGGTTCATGATCTGATCTCGTTTGATCCCATCGGAATGGAACCCAGACTGAACAGCTCAATATGGAGCACACTATAGCAAGTGATCTCCCCCCTCACCCTTACACACACCAACGATCGTTGGTAACCGGTGATGTAAATGAGTTGTACACCATTATTACTATGATTACTGGATTTATATCGAGCCAGCTGCCGAGCACAGATTGTTTTCGTCAATCATGCCATGGACATTAAGCATTGTAATCAAAAAGCCAGACACCAAGCATTTAAGCTTTCCACCAGGTGTTGCAGGTTCGCAGTTGCTAAGCTTTCCAGCAGGTGCTAATATTTCCAGCAGGTTACCTGGGCCAGGTTAACATTCTCCCTTTCGCTTTGTTATCCCTAACCAACCACACGATCCTCACAAGGTTTACAGACACTTCTACAACTTGTGAATTATTGATTACAATTGGATTTCCTTTCTATCCCCAAAATTGTTTTTATCGATATCAGAGCAGTTCATGTTCTTGTGCGATTAACCACAGGAACAAACGATGATTCTTCAGATAAGAGACAACCTCAGTGTGAGGTCTCGGAAGGGAGGTGGGGGGCACACTAATAAGGTGATGATTTGTCGATTTGATGGTCGAACAACTTCGACGAACCCAATCACCCTTTTCTTAATTAGAAAAGGAAATGTAAAAAGATCTATGTATTCTTGTTATAAATTTAATGATTATTGTAACAGGTAAAACAAAAGAGAATCAACTCACCGTGTAAGTTCTCTGGAGGCATATTTGGACTTCGGGAAACCCAAAGGGTTGAACTGGAATTCCTAATCCTTCATTCATGGCAGGAAGCAAGACATACAGGGGGTTCCGAGCCATGGGCAGTGAGTCGCATTCCACTTCTCACACCCGTCCCCCTCTACTGTGGCACTCTGTCTCTCTGTCTCCCTCTCCTTCTCTTGCCCTCTCTCTGGCTCATTATTCTTCCTTTTCCTGAATGGTCTACCACAGAAAGAAACCCCAGACTGACCTGAACAAAGAGGTGAGAAAAGAAAAGAGGACACATTTCGGGTGAGAAAGAGACAAAGACATTCACTGCCTTGCATTCTCTTCCCTTTTTCCCATTTCTAACTGTCTCGATGGCAAAAGAGCATGCACAGGGACGAGTCTTATGTGACGCGATCCAGTGCATACGAGAATATATGGAACCATCAGGTAGCAATGCAGACAATGCAGACAATGCAGATAATGGAGTATTATAATTATGAATATTGTGCAACGATGGGATTCAATGTGGGAATAATTAAGAAATGGATATGAGAGGGAAAAATGGTTTTCGAGAACAAGGTTGAGGAAGTGATGGTCTAATGGGATTGGCAATTAAATGATGGTCTAATGGTATTAGGTGGAGAAATAAGGGGGTAATGGGGAAGAGTGAGAAGAATGTTGTGATAGGTGTTGCTAGAGCCAACATGGATGATAGAGTAATTGAGAATGTTTAGACATCCTCGATGAATGATCTTCAAAGACCTGCATGAACGCCTTTGGCCAACCTCAGTTTCTCACCTCCGTCTCTTCAAAGAGCTGCACTCCAATCAACCATCCGAACGCTCCACCGGTTTTAATCCCCACCTTGCTTTTCTCTTTCCATATTTACAAACACAATTACTGTTTCGTTCTCTTTGCTTCCAAACATTCCCGATCAGCCAGAGCTGCAGTATGGGCACAGCACCAGCACACTTGTTCTCTCCGCCCAGATCGCTCTGTTTCTCAACCACAGTATCCCTTTCTCTCCTCCCTTACCTCCCTCCTCTTCCGGTCCCTCCTCCACAATGCTGTTTGAGTACACTATTTCGCTCCCTCTCTCTCTCTCTCTTACCCCAACCCTCTCTCTTCCCTCTTCTTTCTCTATTTTCCCCTCCTCTCTCTCCATCCTCCTCTCTCTCTTCTCTCTCTCCATCCTCTCTCTCTGCCTCTCTCTCTACACCCCCTTTCCCTCTTTCACACCCTCCCCCCTCCTCTCCTATCTTCTTTATTTTTAAAACACCCCTCTATTTATTTTCCTTTTTTATTTTTCACCCTTGTTGTGTTCATCTTCTAAAATTAATATCCTTGTTGTGATAGTGATTAAAATGAACATTTTGTTGTGATCGTGATTTATATTAGTATTTCCTTATGATAGTGATTTATATTAATATTTTGTTGTGGTAGTGATTGAAATGAACTTTTTGTTGTTATATTGATTTATATTAATATTTTCTTATGATAGTGATATATATTAATATTCTTATTGTGATGGTTATTTGTATTAATATGTTGTTGTGGTAGTGATTTAAATTAACAGACTTGTGATACTGATTGAAATGAACATTTTGTTCTGATAGTGATTTAAAAAACATACTTGTGAGAGTGATTTATGTTAATATTTTCTTATGATAGTGATTTATTTTAATATCCTCATGGTGATGGTGATTTATATTAATATTTTGTTGTGGTAGTGATATAAAGTAACATATTGTGATAGTGATTAACATGAAATTTTTGTTGTTATCATGATTTATATTAATATTTTCTTATGATTGTGATTTATATTAATATCCTTATTGTGACGTTGATTTATATTAATATTTTGTTGTGGTAGTGACTTAAATTAACAGACTTGTGATAGTGATTAAAATGAACATTTTATTGTGATAGTGATTAAAATTAATATTTTCTTATGATCCTGATTTATATTAATACTAGTAGTAAAGCCTGGAGTTGCTCGAGCAACGCCCGGGCTTTCTTGCAAATTTCCTGAATAGCTGTTAGCGGTTAGCGGTTAGGGTTAGGGTTAGCGGTTAGGGTTAGGGTTGGGGTTAGCGGTTGGGGTTAGGGTTCGCTGTTAGGGTTACGGTTAGCTGTTAGGGTTACGGTTAGCTGTTAGGGTTAGTGTTAGGGTAGCTAACCCTAACCCTCACACTAACACTAACCCAAACCCAAACCCTAACCCTCACAGCTTGGCGTAGCGGAGGTAAACAGCGCCCAGGGCAAAGTGGAAATTTGCGTCCCCCGTAGGCGTTAAACTTGAGTGGATTTGAATGGAAAATCCCATAAGGGATATCGATTTATCGATTTTTTTTTTCGAATATCGGAAGTGTTATGGAAAAAATTTATAGCCAATGACCAAAGTTGGACCAAAAGCCATAATCGTACCGAATTTGAATGGAATCGGTTGGAGTTTGTGAAAATGCATCAAAACGAATTTTGAGGGGCCTCTTAAGGAAGACAATAATATCATTAGAATGTGTGCCAAATCTTGTTTCATTTCATGCAGTAACAAAAATCTGATGGTGGAACAAAGAAAGGGGCGTGCCGAAATATTAATATCGAGACTTATTGTGATGGTGATTTATATTAATATTTTGTTTTGGTAGTGATTTAAATTAACATACTTCTGAGAGTGATTTATGTTAATATTTTGTTGTGAGAGTGATTAATATTAATATTTTGGTGTGAGAGTGTTTTATATTAATATTTTGTTGTGAGAGTGATTAATATTAATATTTTGTTGTGATAGTGATTTTATATTAATATTTTGTTGTTTTTAGTGATTTATATTAACATTTTATCGTGATAGTGATTTATATTAATATCTTCTTATCATCGTGATTTATATTCATATCCTTATTTTGTGATAGTGATTTATATTAACATACTTGTTTTGATAGTGATTAAAATTAACCTTTTGTCATGGTTGTGGTTTATATTCATATTTTGTTGCTATTAGTGATTCATATTAACATTTTATCATGATAGTGATTTTTATTAATATCCTTGTTGTGATTGTGATTTATATGTGTTTTGCGTGTTGTTTGAACGAGAGATCTTAAGAATTCCTTCAACTAATGATGTACACAAAACACAATGAGACGAGTAGTCTTCCACTGTAAAGACACACTCAAAGTTAAACTGATAGCCTACATACTTACAAAACACCATAACGAGCATCTCTCGCCATCCTGGGTCATGAGTTGGGCTCCTGGGGAACATTCATCCTTTTGTCAGTTTGCCTTTGGCTTTATTTACCCTTCCATCCCTTTAAAGGAGAAGAGAAGAAAAGAGATTCTGAAAAAACAAATTTCAGGGTACTGACTGCCTGATTCAATGACAATCTGGATATTTAGGTAGGTCTGTATATCATTCAAGTTTCTACCCTTCATTCTCAAAACTCGTCCAGATCACAGGTCCACAACCTTAGTTGTGTACAAAGGTCACCCAATGAGAGATAAGAGAGGAGAGAGAGAGAACCACAGAGCATCACCATGAATGACCATCCAAAAGGGATTATTGGTGTGCAATGTTCACATGAATTTTCATGCGTGCACATTACACCTTTCCTCCACCAGAAAGAAGAGGTAGAGTGATGTTAAATGGAATGCTATCATTCCAATGACCACTCGATGTTGTTTTCTGGGTTGAAGGGCACGTGGTATATAAACTCAGGAGTCTATTTTGTGCCACTATGTCTGCCCAAATTAAGTGATTAAGTTCACAGACCTTTTCCACACTTCATCACATGGTGTCCAGACAATGCTTGATTGTATACTCTCATTGGATTGTATCAGAAAAAAGCAATGGAGAAACTGTTTTCAGCAATATTTCTGACGTACTGCAGCAATCTTTCTGAAGGACAGAGGGAAAATATGAAAAGATTAGAAGGAAAATGGGATGATTTGTGGAGAAATTGCTCGAGTACGAGTGATTGGATGAAATTGAGATAGTAAAATAGAATACAGACACTTTGAGTGTGAGAACAGGAGATAAAGAAATCCCATTATCTGTTCTTGAATGGCCCTTACCTGTGGTTGCTGAAATGTATGTCCCGTTGGCGTTTAAGTGAGTTTTGTGATGTTCAGAATGCTTCCACTGCAGAGCAACTTAAATTGTGAACAAAGTTAAATAGATCTTCCTCTGTGAGAGGCTCATGTAGAAGCTTCAAGACCCACCCCCCCCCCCAACCACCCACATCTATACCCCAATCACACACTCTGACACCTCGAAGCTTCAGGTTGTAATGCTCAACCAAAAATTCATAAAAATTTCCTGCAGCACATGTGGGACAGACAGACAGTTGCTCCCACGGAGTGGGTTTTCCATTTTCTTTGCGTTTTTCTTGTGTTTTGCAGATAGACTGGGCAGAATCTGGGAAAATGTACATATTTAAAGTTGTGGAGGCATTTCATGTTTACGGCTGGCAAACAACTTTTTTTTAGATGTATTTATATGTTCAAAATCGAACTAGGAGGTTTGCCCAGCTGCATTTTCAATGGTTAACCCATAAACTTGATAAATCAAAAATGGCCGTCACTAATACATGAAAAATTCATTTTTTTCATATCTTTGGTGCCAAACATGGTAAGAACCTAAATAAAACATCTGTTTGTATCTTTTTAGGTACAAGGAATCCATTGAGACCATTATTTAGACCCCAATATGTTAAATCAAGATGGCCACCACATTAGGGCAAATTTTATCACTGACTGACTTCAAATGAGTGACTTAACTTTATCATAATATCATAGTTCAGATGTGGGATATACTGACTGTAAATGAATCCAGCTATAGTTATATTTTGTCATTGATCAATGTGGAAGAGGGGTTCAGTTACCAAATGAGTTTCATAATGAATGGGAAATCATAACTGAAATTTTGCATATCAATAAAGCAGAAATGGCTGGCAAGACTTTGTTAATTTATAAACTGCTTAAATCAAATATCAACACATGCATGATACATATCTTATGATGTTCATTAAAGCCTGTTACAAGCTGTAATGCTTCAAAACATGCACCACATTAAACACAGAATCCAGCATGGAGGAAGTCAACTCCAAAATGAGGTTCTCTTTATTGTGTCTTGCAAGCATGACATGAGAGTGAAAATAACGATCATGACAACTCCCTTTTCTTTTACAAAATACTGAGATATAACATCAACATTCTAAATCATACTTTATGATCTACTGAGAACGATCATGTGCCTATATAATGGCATTCTTAAAATGTCAGTGCCTTTAGCAACTCAATGTTCAATTGTCCTTGTCATATTTTAGAATAGACCTTTGATCTGATATGTGAATATAAACTTGAATATTTAAGTTAAACACAGACTAGACAGGTGAAAAGACTAAACTGATACCATTGATTAAAACTGCAAATGTTCTGGTTTACTTATATAATTATTACTTGATCAGATGCCTAATAAGAGTGCCTTGATCAGAGGTTACCAGCACTTGACCAACCGGTGGAGCATGGTCCTCAGCACCAGCTCTTATGATCAAATTATATGCTTTTCCAGATGGGTGGCATTGGCTCTGGTTGGGTTGTAATGGATTTTGGTTTGGCTATCAAACATTACAGAAATATAAGTCTCCAACAGCACAAAATATAAACTTTTACATGTCCACAATTATATTGTAATGTTACATTACTACGTGTGTGTGGAGGACTTAGTTTATGTACCATCAGGTAGAATGTTCCGACATTCGTCGGCATACTTGTGGCATTTGCAAGCTTCAATGCATGGTAAGCGCTCACCTCGTATGCGAAGTGCAACATGCACCATGGAGAGAAACGAGTCATCCGTTTGATGCTTGAATGGAGGAATAGTGAGCTTTACACCATCATCCTTCACCATGTCAGATAATGGGATGTGGCGGAACTTGGTTGGGATGGGATGAGGAGAAGAACATGCAGCTAACACATCAGTAAGCCGATCAGTTGCTGATCTAAAATTGTCATTCCGTAACTTCAGTCGAATTTGTCTTGCATTATGTATGATCTTAAGGCCATCACATGTAGGTGTAACAAGGTGTTGTTTGTTATCTTCTTGACATATTATACATTTGTCATAATTTAACAAGACTCCCCGTTTTCTTGAAGCTGGATCAGCATCCATTGCTACAAGTCATATAGCCACATGCCTGCAAAGACAGATAAAACATATTAGTGTAGACCAGGTTCCTCGTGAGATATGCCTATTTCTGCACCAAAAGGTCAAAATTTGACCTTTGTCCCAATGCATAACCTTGACCTACAATCAACTTAAAACTTATTCCAGCTTATCAAGCACGTGTGCAAACCCTAATATAGACATCAACATCATTGATATTGGTCAAGAAGTTCTAGAGATACAATAATTTAGGTATTTTCTATAAGCGATGGCTGCCATCTTAGATTTGTCAAGTTTATGGGTTAATCGTTGAAAATACAGCCGGGCAAACCTTCGAGATTGATTTAGAACATATAAATACATCTTAAAAAGGTGTTTACCAGCTGTTAACATGAAATGCCTCCACCATTACCATTTTCTGAAAATTGACCTAGTCTAGGAAGAAAGGGTTTTACGGTGGCCGGAGTGCAAATTCTGCCATTAACCTCCTCAACAAAAGTAACCCAACTGCAGGAGGACGTCCGCAGACACAGTTGGGCAGTAGATATGGATGGTCTTTGGCTCACAATTAGCTCCTCAGCCGTTCAACAGGTTTTGTTTTTAATCCTGCTGGGTGTCCATATCATACACACTCCTCACCAGAAAACCTGGTGGGGGAGACGGTTTAGTCACTGACAACCCGAACATGGAACAGGTTTGTACAGGTTTACATGGAACCTGAATCAAGTCACAGATCTTATCTGGCCTGACCTGACAATCATGTCTTGCATCAATAAGTGTTTAACCCCTTTTCTATGATGCTCCAAATTGAGCTCAGCTCCATCCAATTTCCTTTGATCATCCTTGAGATGTCTCTACAACTTAAATGGAGTCCACGTGTGGCCAATTCAATTGACTGAACATGATTTAGAAAGAACCACACCTTTCTGTATAAGGTGCCACGATTGACAGTACACGTCAGAGCAGAAACTCAACGATGAATTCCAAGGAACGGTCCGTATAACTCTGAGATAGATTGTGTGGAGGCATAGATCTGGGAAGGGTATAAAACAATTTCCAGATTGTTGAGAATTCCAAAGAACACAGTGAGTTCCATCATTCGGAAATGGAAAGAATATGGAACTATCTGTTAAGGGTTATAGTTCAGTCCTGTAGAGTAAAGTGATTAAATTTCATGAAGACAAACCTTGAGAGTATGAGGAGAGAGTTGGGTGATGCAGATTGGGAGAAGCTAACATGAGGATAATCAGCATCAGAGAAATTGGAAACTTTCAAGAAGAAAATGTGTTGAGTGCAGAGTACGTACATGCCAATGATGTGTAAAACTAGAAGCAGAAAGAGACCAGGGTGGTTGAGCAGTGAGATAAGGAACACTATTAAGGAGAAGCAGAAGATAATTATAAGGTTTAAAAGAACAAGAATGGAGTTAGATTTATATCACTGTCGGAGTAAACAGAGGCAAGTTAACAAGATAACTCAGCAAGCCAAAAGAGAGTATGAGAATGACATGGCTAAGAATATTAAGCATAATAACAAGGCTTTCTCTGAATATATCAGAGGAAAAGAACAGGTTAGGACCAGTGTGGGCCCATTGAGGAATGGCACCGGGAGAGTGGTTCGTGATGAAAGTGAGAT